>NW_015513048.1:0-3258 GCF_001515645.1 Sinocyclocheilus grahami | reverse complement strand
TATACCTACATATTGCAACAACAATATTAATCTGGGGTAAATCTGGTGCTAATCGCCAAAAAAATACAAAATCCCCAAATAAATCTGCTGTTTGAAAGAATCATGGGAAAGTGGATCAATCAGTCATACTAACCTCAGTCCAACCCCCTAAACCTGTCAATCAGTGAATTACAAATCCCTCCAGCTATAATCACTGTCTCACTCTGATGTACCATCACTGTAGAACATGCAGAAGCAGCTCTGTGTAACAAAATAAATCTCATCTGATTTAATCATTAAGAAGCTTGATTTCCCCCTTTTTGACATTTACTGCACTAAAGCCTCAGTACAACAGCATGTGTAGAAATGTCATGTGGATGATTACAGTTTCAGTTAGTCTCTGCAGTGCATTGCCTACAACCACAATCTATCTAGCCTTTAACCTTCAAGACTTTTTAAAGTTTTTTCACTATCAACCCAAATGTTTTCTGCAGTTTTGCAGCATATTTGGATTGCGATTTTGCATCTAAGCCTGCTCAACAACTCTAGCAGCGTCTCTCTTCAAATCTCAAGATGAATTAACAACCACAAACCATCATCATTCACTCTTTCCCTTCCTCTCATACCTCCTGCTTTCCCAGGATGCACTGGGGGAGGTTGCTGTCAGGAGACGGGTCTCCCCTGCACCGTGCAGCTCACCGCCCATACCACATGCTGCTGATCACACGTGTGCAGGACACACACATACGGGCCTCTTTGGCTGGAGTGCAGTGTGTGTGTATGATTACAGCAGCTGATGACAAGAAACAAACTGCAGAAATGTGCTGAGAATGGTTGAACACGACTTGGCATCACAGAGAAACCAAACATGGTGCCACTAGAAGCTGATGTGTCCATATTGCCAGCATCATTAGTCCTAGTTGGTTATTAATGGAGACACTAAAGGGATACAAACAGATTTTATCACTAATACTGAAGAACAAAACCAGTGGTATAACCAAGCGCGGTATAATCATCAGTACACTAACAATCAAAAGCTTGGACATACTGAACTATATAAACTTTTTGATATGTGTATAACAGAGTTAGACAACAAAAAGCTCAAATATAAGAGAGTTTAATTTTGTGTAACATGTTTTGCTTACTACGTAATTCAATAACTGTAATGTTTTGATGACTGGTCGTTTGGAGAACAAGAGATCATTCACAGTGGTTTCTCTTTTGAAAAGAAAAAAAAACAACACAAGAAGAAAGCTATGTCGATGCAGAGACGGAGAGAGAACAGGCCCGTGGTGTGTGTTTTCCCTCTGGCTGGTGAATATCGGCTCTATCCAGGATAAACACATGCCTTCATGGTTCATACATTTCCTGCTTCCCTCCACAGCCCAGCGCCGGGCCACACAAGCACAGGACACCACGGAGAAAAGACAAGAGTATGAGATACTGCGCACAATCTGGGAGCTTTCTTGCCGTTTCATGCTGACCTCTCCGCATATACACACCTTTTGTGTCGTTTTCATACACAACGGTAGCACATGATAAGCATTAGCTCAGCACTGTGAAAACAGAGCCACTCCACTTCTAATAAAAACTCCATTCGTTTTCTCCATAAGATTAACATTAAATATTATATAATATTATTAAACATATAAAGTAAAAATACTCAGTGCACCTAAGGCTGAAAGGATGCTTGTAAGAACGTTCAAAACTGTGTGTTAAAGTAATTTGGAATGAATTAATTGCAGAAAACTGTGGAGGAAGGGAATGTTAAACCACTCAGGTTTAATGTCTTTCCTCGTCCACAGAGGACATGGTTGCTCGTCTGTATCTTCTCATTGCGCGTGAAAACCGTCATTTGTTCCATTCAGTCTTCGCTGTTGTTAACCCTGATCAACTCCCACGTACGAGATCTCAAAAAGCGCTACGTGTTTTCTTTGAGAAGGGCGAGAGAAAGAGGGGTTTAAGCTTGACAAACACACACAGACAGTCCGTTTCTGTTGAGGTTCGCAACACTCCTGCTCTAGCTCTCCTCGTGTTATCTGGAGTAGAAAAAGAGCTGAATATCACTGCATCTGAGACGGGCATGTGTATGTAGTTATTCCTTTCAGACTCTTCTGCCACATCTGTCCCGCACCTTTCAAACTTTCCATACTGGGAAAAGACCAATCTGTTCAGTGTCTTTCAAATACAGTATTGGTTTAATTATCTGCAAACTCTGTGTTTGTTGCTGTCAGGATGAGTTTTTACATCAAAGGACACTGCACTGCTATTCGGCAGTCATGCTGCACTACAGCTTCACAGCAAAACACACTGTTTTAGATGAAGTGTGAGCTTGCAGTCAGATTGTAAAACAATAAAGATAGTATAATGAAATAATATAAAGACAATAAAAAGAGAACATGTCTTCTGCAACAACAAACAAACAACCAGGCACTTCCTCAAAACGAATTATTAAAAATGTACTTCAATGTATATTAAGTAATTAAAATCCACTTTAACAAAAAGGATAAAATATAGGGCCATAAACTCTTTTGGATGCATTGAGACAAGTAATAAAAAAAGAGAAAAATATTTATTTGACACATTCATATTATATCAAAATAAAAAGCTAATAGAAAACAATTAAAATAATTTTTAAGAATTAAAATATTTAAAACCACAACACAAAAAGACCTCTGAGGGGTACAGCAGGTTAAAAAAAACACAATTTTAAGGTGGGATACAGACATTTAAAAATGTTTTACAGATAAAATCTTTGTTTAAAATATTAATTCAAATTAGCCAAAATCAATAGTTAAAAATGTAAATCATTATAAATAATAAAAAAATCGAATTAAACCCATTTTTTTTAACCACATCAAATTAAGGTTAATTTTTTGCACTTTTGTTTTGAAAGAGTAGATTCATTTTATGTTAGATAATAGTTTATATCTAAAGGCTATACACTACACAACTTTTAAAATCTGAACACACGTGACGTGACATGTGGCCAAGTATGGTGACCCATACTCAGAATTAGTGCTCTGCATTTATCCCATCCAAAGTGGGATACACACACAGCAGTGAACACACACACACCGTGAACACACACTCGGAGCAGTGGGCAGCCATTTATGCTGTGGCGCCCGGGGAGCAGTTGGGGGTTCGGTGCCTTGCTCAAGGGCACCTCAGTCGTGGTATTGAAGGTGGGAGAGAGCGCTGTACATTCACTCCCCCCCCCACCCACAATCCCTACCGGTACAAGACTCGAACCCGCAACCTTTGGGTTATGAGTCCAAC
>NW_015513047.1:25023-26261 GCF_001515645.1 Sinocyclocheilus grahami | reverse complement strand
AAAAA
Organism: Sinocyclocheilus grahami; assembly: GCF_001515645.1. Lineage (NCBI taxonomy): Eukaryota > Metazoa > Chordata > Actinopteri > Cypriniformes > Cyprinidae > Sinocyclocheilus > Sinocyclocheilus grahami. Next base: position 26,256 of record NW_015513047.1, on the reverse strand, counting down.
AAAAAACCTCTACATATTCCATCTGGGTTAGAACTTGGACTGTCATTCAACCCTGATGGTGCCACCAAACATGTTATAAGGACATGTTTTTGTCTTTTCTAATAAATTCTACAATAAACAGTCCTCCATAATCAATGTTAAGGTTACTTACGGAATAGCACAGTCACCAGAGCGATGGGCATGACTAGCAGTCCCACCAGTAGATCGGCCACAGCCAAAGACATCAGGAAGAAGTTAGTGGCGTTCTGCAGTTTTCTCTCCAGTGACACTGCCAGAATGACCAGGATGTTTCCACCAATGGTGGGGATGATGACCAGAAGAATGAGCAGTGCGGCCCAACAGAGTTGTTCTCCAGGCTGGAGGGATTCCCAGTCCTCACTCCCTGTATGGTTGAGCCCCGGCGTGGACGAGATATTATTGCTAGCCATTCTGCTTTGGATAGTTGTGCTTTTGTTTTTTCCGTGAGCTCGTCCAGCATTGTCACAGACTCCCTCCGATCCGAGGGTGGTGGGACATTCAAATTCAAATGATGCACTTATGTTTGCTTGCAAGAATCCAATTTATTGAGCAAAAGAATTCCCCTCCAAATTATTATCTCCAGATGGAATCAGCGCTGGGATTGGTCACATGGTAGATGAGGTATTGCCCATCTTTGTTCTGTCTGTGCTTTGACACTCCTGCAATTATATAAACATTACAATGGAAATCCTGTCATTCAAAAAAACACTATCTGTAGCCGGCGTTTGATTAAATAAGATTTTCTCGTCATGTGATTAGCTGTATGTGTTCCAGGCCATGTTCGTAATTAAGCAAGGAAGTAGATATCAGTAATGATCTGTGAGTGTTGACCATATGGAGTCATTTGTGCTCCTATCTAGTTCAATCAGTCGGGCAGATGACTTCATAAACAAACAATGTTTTTGTTTTCAGGATAATTAGGGTTTCATAACTTCATTATCATTTTGAAATGACTCCTCCTGTCATAACATTATGTAATGAGTATCATGAAATAGACAAATGTATAATGTGTTATTGATTTTAAATACTAACTACATAGGAATAAAATATAGGAAAAATCTGAAATGCATAGAAAAACTATTGTAGAATATTAACATGAATTGACCTTAAATTTAGATTTTTTTTAAGCTCTGTGATGTAGACTATTGCATTTCCCCTACTAACTTTGCCACATTTTTTTCCCTATTAAAAGCTAAAAAGTAAAATAAATTTTTT
>NW_015513047.1:23261-24280 GCF_001515645.1 Sinocyclocheilus grahami | reverse complement strand
CTGAGGGGGTTGGTCCAGTGGCGGATCTGTCGTATTTTAAGATGTTTCGACTCACAATTTTGCATTAAAAGACTTTTGCGAGGCCAATCCGTGAACAGTCTTTGTCCAGCTCCTTCCCATTACCGCCATGTGCTCAGGCTGCATAGACACATGTGTTTGCCACCTTGACATGGTGAAGCTGGAGGTTAAAGCTGGTTACAACAAAAACGTGTTTGTCTGTGTTTTGTACATGCTACCAATCAAATATATGAATGCACCTATTTTAATTATGTAGTGACCATAGAAAGATTTTAAACCGCAGCTCTTTGTCTAGATCCCAGATGCTCATGCAGTAACCGCTTCATGAGGTGCATCCTGGGGTGCTCTGTAAACTATTAAAGGAGTTTCTACCAGTTATAGTATCATTTGGTGTACTATTGTAGTTTTAGTATTTTGAATTTTCTTTTTATGTTTTACATTTTTATTTTAATTTGAGCCATTTTTTGAGTAATTTTGATTTAGACATTTTTAGTTTATTTAATTACTTTATATCAATCTAAAAGAAAAAACAAAATTATGTTTGGGCAGCAAGCATAAATAAGTTATATACGTTTTTTTTTTTTATATTTCCTTTTATTTCATTTTATTTCAAGCAGTATTTTTTTCTTTTACACTTGAAATGTCATTTCACCTACTTCAACTTAAAACTTTAAAGCAACAACTGAATTTAAGTGATGCAAACTTTTTTCAATCCATTCAAATTATATTAATCTGACCTAAATGTAATATTTTGAAATCCATGCATTTGCTTTTATGCTCGAGTTTTGTAGACATCTAATTAGAAATGTTTCAGTTGAAACGCTGACTTTTGTTTTGTGTGTGTATGTATGGAAACTTGAGGCCGAAACCTTTTTTTTCTCCGCTAACAAAACCTGAAGTCTATGTTTTGATAATAAGCTGTTAAAGTAATGCCAGTGGAACCAGGGCTGTTGTAGGGGACTCTCTTTTGTTTGTTCCTTTTACTGGTGCGTTTTGAAAGC
>NW_015513047.1:21788-22081 GCF_001515645.1 Sinocyclocheilus grahami | reverse complement strand
TACTTTTAAATATGAAACCAAACCACCAGTAGGTGGCGGCAAATGTTTTAATGAGTGAGCCATTTAGTCATTCATTCAACGGATTCGTTCAAACGGCTGATTCATTCGAAAACGAGGCAAGTGACTGTCTTTATGAATTGATTACTGAATCATTGACTCACTCGATTCATTCAAAACCGTGGATTCATTCAGTAACGAAACACAGCTGTGTTACTCGAAGACGAAACCGTTCTGCTGTAGCTTTGATTAGAACTATTTTCGTCAGCGAAATTGAGCAAAAACAGTCAATATTT
>NW_015513047.1:21070-21778 GCF_001515645.1 Sinocyclocheilus grahami | reverse complement strand
TCTGTGTGAAAACAAATGAAGCTCCAGTCTGAATCTGAGATGAGCATCTAAACTAGAGACACCGATTGCAATCGTCTTGGCTGATTCTGATTTCCAATGTTTGTTGTAAGTGTGACTTGCCGATATTGATTTTTGGCAGTTCCCATTTTCTTTCTAAGAACTATAATTGGCAGCATGTACAAACAAAAATCTATACTTTTTTTACAATACAAAAATTATTTATATAATAAAATAAATTATTAAACATTACAATTTCCCCCAATCTGGACTAAGTTAGTTGTTCTCTGACTTAAACAACTCTCAAAATAAAGTGCTCTGTGACTGGAAAGAGGAAGAAATTAGTTGCTGTATGTAACAAAACAGATGTCATTTCCCACTATGTTTATAAATGGTCATTTTTTCCCCTAACTTTATTAAATGTGTCATCTTTCACATCAAATACTTACACTGTTTCAATTAATTCAGTTAGAATAATAATAAACTTGTAGAGTTGTTACCATTCAAATGAAATCAGTATCAACAAACTCCCATCTTTCCACTGCAGGAAACACAGAGTCTGCATCTGAAGTGGCATTAGATGTATTTACACTGTTTGATGAAGCTGAGCTGCCATAAATGCATTTCAAATGCATAAATACTTTTATAAGATTAATGTTTTAAAAATTTTTAAACATGCAAATAAAATATGTTGGGGGAAATTATACTTTT
>NW_015513047.1:18580-20075 GCF_001515645.1 Sinocyclocheilus grahami | reverse complement strand
AGTTGGCATTTGTATGCGAGTGCTAAATTGTGGATTAGCTTCTCACGGAAAGGGTTTGGGCTGTGGGAAGGGTTCGAGTTGTCTCAACTGGACATGCTGTCTGTCTTTTTTTTGTTGTTGCTCTGGACCTAAACTGAAGTTTAATTCACTTTACTGTCAACCTGGTATTATACAAACTGTACCAACCTAGTACAAACCTCTTGAGCATATTGGCATCGGTCAGTCAAATTATCCATGTCGATCTGATTAGTCTGGTTTAAAGATTACATATTCCTTATATTTCATTGCCATGTTTCTGTAGAAAATAAAGGTACTCATCTTTTTATGTGCAGTTTGATAATGTTTTGATGCCTGATTTCACTTGAAGCAATTACGAATCTAGATTGGAGCTTAAGCATGCCACTTTATACAAGTGTATATAGCAGTATAGAATCATAATATCACCCATTGCTTCCATTATCGGCCACAACAAAGACATTTTATAAGGTTTTTGGCAGAATTTCTATATCAGTGCTTCATTCATTCATGCATTCGTTCATGCATTCATGCATTCATTCATTGAGAGTCAAGTCAATGAGAAGTGCTAATTCTCTATTATAAGTTTAATGACTTTGTGTTCTGAGTCTAAAAATAACACAGAAGATTGACACTGTTGACAACTTTTCAATGTGTAGTTACTGTAAGTAAAGTTGTGTTTATACCTTGTAATATAGCTATTTAGTTGTTGTTTTTTAAAGTGTAGTTTGACTGAAGGCAATTTGAGAACGTTCCTCAACACTGATTGAGTTAGCATAGAAATGGCAGTTTATGTTCATTGAGAATCTCTACACTTCATTGAATTGTATTGGAAGCCAAAGAACCACATTTTGAACAGTAAAATATTCTATTATGACTTAAGTACAAAATATTAGACTGGAAAGTCTTGTCACAAGGCCTGATAGTCATATTCTGATCATTTTATGGTCTTTATTCGTGGTAAACTCATGTGCAACTTCAAATATACTTGATGAATTGAAACACTGTTTAATCAAGATTGAATCTTTTGTGTTACGGACAACGGTTTGGCTGCGCACCAGTTTAATAGTTCCTTTGCATAAACTCTGAATAAAGAACTAAAACCTCGCATTCCTTCAGCCGATCCAAAGTATTACTGTCAGAGCAAATAAACCATTTTGAGAAATGGATGGTCTCCGCTTCAAGTGTTTTGTATTTGTGTCTACAGGACTCCAGAACAATGTCCCAGTGTGGTTTCTCTGCTGTCTGAGAGCTACAATCCCCACGTCCGCTGTGGCGCTGCGATGGCTCTGGGCATCTGTTGTGCTGGCACTGGGAACAAGGTGAGTTTTGATATTAGTCGGTTTCATTGAATTAGCTTGTTAATGCGTTTAATAATTTAAATTTGTCATGTGTTAATACAGATATAATTTCAGTACCATGACAAAAACACTCCTTTTTTTTTTTTAAAGGTTAAATATTAATTTAGATATAAAAATTT
>NW_015513047.1:1944-2408 GCF_001515645.1 Sinocyclocheilus grahami | reverse complement strand
GGGACTCTCTTTTGTTTGTTCCTTTTACTGGTGCGTTTTGAAAGCGTCTTGCAAAGGGAAACTCTTGAACCATGAACGCCTCCGACTCCTGGAGTGTGTCAGGCTTCGTCTTTTGTTTATGAAAGTTAACAAGAAAAAACTTAAATCAGACAAAACCAAATTTAGGAGGGAGCTTTTAGCTAAAGATTTAAGAGGCTGTAAAGGTTGATTGTGTTTGCATAGACAAATCAGTTCTTATGAAGGAATTATATATATATGTATGTATATGTAGATTAAAAGCTTTTTGGGGACAGTAATCATTAACACTGAATGAGTGCAAGTTGTACATATAAGTTTTTTATTATTATTAGTGCTTTCATTAGTACGTTTAGTACCTTTTCATTAGTATTTAAATCTTGGATTTCTGTTTAATGAATTTATAAATGTACTATGCATAAGTATCTGTATATAGTGTGGAGTGTAAA
>NW_015513047.1:0-681 GCF_001515645.1 Sinocyclocheilus grahami | reverse complement strand
TTATTTTCTACCACGGTATGCATCTATAACTTTCTGTGTGTGCTGCTGCGCTCATTATCAGTCGCCGTTTACACAATGCAAGAAAATATGAATCATTTCAAATAGTTTTAATCAGGCTTCTTCTCTGGTCAGGCGAGTAAAATTCTCTCTCACTTGCCCCTTTAAAAAATCTACTTGTCCCTGATGAGCGTTAATCGAGCCCTGTGGTTCCCCCACGGTTTACTTTGGCCCTACACGTATTCGAATTGTGAACTTTCACTCACAGTGATGAACTTCCACACCGACGACATGTTTACATGCAGATGTGAACGTAGCTGTGACGTCAAAACGAACCGGCTCGGAAACAGCAGACTGACCGGTTCGGGCTGATCATGCGGGAAATAGTCTTATTCTGGTCCCTGGCCTGTCGATCGGTGCATCTCTACTCTAAACCCTAAAGACCAGTCAGGATTAGATTGAATAAATGGCCGTGGATGAGCATAAGACCCTGGCAGAGGTTTGTATTTGTACAGAAGGTTCCCACCTTCAATGTTGAAACTGTTTTTGCCAGCTTGCCAAGTTCGGCAGAACCCTTGATACGCGCAACACGTTAATTCCAGCCTGATGAAAGATTAAGTCAAATCCTTTTTTATTGCTAGTTGGCATTTGTATGCGAGTGCTAAATTGTGGATTAGCTTCTCA
>NW_015513046.1:6702-7676 GCF_001515645.1 Sinocyclocheilus grahami | reverse complement strand
ACTGTATACATCCTGTTTTGTGAGTGAAACAACAGGCAGTATTTGGCAATAAGCATTTTAAATGGTAGTGTGCTACATTATCACATGACCACCTGACAAAGTTTTTCACATGTTCTCATCACATGAGCGTGCATGTTTAATTCAGCAAGCAGAGTCCAGTTAGCATATTGGACATAAAAAGGCTGTTCTGCATTTTTTTTATCCGATTTTTATGCAAATTTATTGTAACAATTGCGAGCCTCATTAAATAATGAGTCAAGAAAGAGATGCTAGTTGATAGATGGATAATGTAGATTTTGGAAAGGATTTCTTTAAAAACATTTCTGTAGCCACTGAAGGGTGGCATGCCAAAGCAGTTTTATTCATTGTGTGACAGATCATAATCTAATATCCCTTACGTGACTCCATGTGTAATAACTGACCTGCCTTTGCAATTTATTTAGTTAGACGTATTCTTCCCAATCTATAAAACAGATACAGAATAATACAGCACTTGCATTGGAAATGAGTGGGAATGTTAATAACTTAATAAATTAAGCGTATCGACCATTGATGAATCAATTTCAGCACAAATGCATTCAGTAATTATCCGGCAGTGGTCCAAAATACTGTCAGTATGGTTATCTGAAGATAAAGTGTGCACTGGAGCTCATACTGTATAACGCGAGGGAACCATGGTTACATATGTAACCTAGAGACGTTCCGCTTCAGGAACTCGAGCTGTGTCGAGATTCGCTTTGGGAATGAGAATACCCACTGTGCCATACTACCAAGTCCCTGTCTGTGTGTGTATCTTATGAGCACTTCACGAAGAGAGAACTTGGGAACCTGGGGTAGATGCCAGGTCTAGGTTGTAAAAGCGGACAAAAGTGTGCGGAGAGGACCAGCCCGCCGCAGCACAAATGTCCTGCAAGGCCACACCCAAGTTGAAAGCCTTGGAGGCCACCATACTCCTGGTCGAGTGCGCTCTGACC
>NW_015513046.1:0-886 GCF_001515645.1 Sinocyclocheilus grahami | reverse complement strand
GCAACAGTGGGACCGCTGCCAGCGGGATCGCGAGCCTGGCCGCTCTCATCAAACACAGCCAGGCGAGAGCGGAGCGTGCGCAGCGAGAGCTCGCAGTGATGACAATCAGCTGCTCGAAAGCTGACCGTGCATGCTCCGCTCCCAAACAAACGACACACATATCGTGTGTATCCCCCGCCACCAGATATCGTGGGCAGGGAGGAACACAACGTTTGTAATGCCGTTCGCTTGCCATAGACTTTTTCATGATTGTTTTTTATATATGCTTGTGAGGACAGACAACAGTAAATATACAGACACATACACAGAGCGCTACTGAAGGGCAGAAGCTGGTTTGCGCTCTGCTGGATGCGCTTTTATACTTTCTGGTGCTTACGTCACCCCGCTCGTGATGTCTCGCTGCTCCATTAGACTGATTTGACACGTGCTTCAGAACGCGGTCACGCAAGGGCGTCCCAAAGCGAATTTCAACGCAGCTCGAGTTCCTGAAGGGGAACTGTATATCACTACATGTACATGCATGCTTTGCTTGTAAAAATACAGCAAATTAGAAGTGCAAACATAACAGTATTCATTATGCTAACATTACATATAACTATTTGAACATATATTAATATATTTTAGTTTTTATTTTATTTTAATATTTATTTTTCTAGCAAACATTTTAAGAAATGTTTAACTTTTTTATATTGTTGTAAATGCACCTAAAGCTGTACATTGTAACACACACAGACAGCTACACACTCACTCACACATACAGTCAGAGGCTCTAAATTACAGGGTTCACATCCACATATAATGCCTTGATGCAATGATTTCTCGCCCACATCCCAAAGATGGCCATGTAGGGTAAACAGTGATAATTTAATAATTTAGCTCAAAGGGA
>NW_015513045.1:7375-7677 GCF_001515645.1 Sinocyclocheilus grahami | reverse complement strand
TTTCATTTTCATTTACGAATTAGAGGCGTCAATCAAATGAATTATTTGATTTATTCAATTATATGCCAACTAAATGATCAACAACAGAAATATACAAACACAGCTACATATAGCTTTTAAGTATCTAGCCTATTTTTTAAATTATTTTATATTTTATATGTTCACTTTTATATACAAATTAGATGTGTTAATCGAATTAACTATAATTAATCACAATTATATGAATTATATGCTGATTAATCACAAATAGTAGTGTATATTAAAATCGCTCAATACATTTTCTAAATTAAGAAAATTAAAAG
>NW_015513045.1:5191-5773 GCF_001515645.1 Sinocyclocheilus grahami | reverse complement strand
CATTACATCACTTAATCATCAGTGGATCCTCTGCAGTGAATGGGTACCGACATAATGAGAGTCCAAAACAGTTGATATAAACATCATATTAATCCACAAGGGATCCACACAACTCCAGTCCACCAGTTAAGGTATTGTGAAGTGTAAAGTTTCATTAAGTTGTTTTTAAATTCAAACTATTGCTTCTGGCTAAAATATGAATCCTCTATCAATAATAGAAACAAGATGGCACCGCGCATGATTGCCTCAGTTTGTAGCTCCTTGGTACTTTTACAATTTTTTTTTTGTTTGTCCTGCTTTAAGTAACTTTTTTTCTGATCAGCTTTATTAGAGACAAACTCCTAGACATCAGAAATAGCACACCAAATAACTCTTTGCCAACTTTTGAGCATGTTTTACTGGACATTCTAGTCAGAGGAGCTGCGATCCTATACAAGCGCTCCAAGCGACGCAAATGAGGGAAGTGAAATTCCAACAGCGTATGTGGTTTTAGGACTCCGCTGCCGAGCATTCATCTGGCGAATATCTGCTCCCTAGCAAATAAAATAGATCCACTCTGCTGTGCTTTGCTTCATGGAAACC
>NW_015513045.1:0-1865 GCF_001515645.1 Sinocyclocheilus grahami | reverse complement strand
AAATAATGTTATTTTTAGCAACATCATATGACCCCTTTAAATGTTCTTTCTGTTCTCAAAGTCATATATGTATGTATGTTTGTAACAAGAGCTCCTAAAAAAAATTCCTTGTGTGTTTGCACACACTTGGCGATTAAAGCTCATTCTGATTCTGAGATCAATTACTGTTTACAAATGAAAACAGTTCTAAACAGTTCTAAACAAATATGTGAGAGGACAACAGTGGATAGTCTTTGGAAGCATCACTGGATGAAGAGTTATTATGGATTACGGACTTTGTCCAGAAGCAACTGTTTAAAGTTAAAATTCCTTAATGACAGATCGTTTTTTTACAAACACACATCTTTTCACTTCACAAGACAATAATTGATTGACTGGAGTTGTGTGAATTACTTATGGATTAATGTGATGTTCTTATCAGCTGTTTGGACTCGTATTCTAACAGCAACCATTCATTGCAGAGAATCCATTGGTGAGCAAGTGAATTAATGCTAATTTTCTCAAATTCTGTTCTGATGTAGAAACAAATTCATCTACATCTTGGATGGCATGAAGGTGAGTTTTCAGCACATTTTAGTTTTTAGGTGAACTGTTCCTTTAAATAACAATTAAACATGATCTCATCTGAACCTGACAGATGAGACAGACACTAAACAAAGACCTCTAGGGCTTTCTATATTTGTGAAGATTGATCATATGCAATAAAAGCTTTCAGTCTGCCTTGACAACTTCAAGCCCTTTACAAAAGCTGTTCCCTGCAGGACAGGACCATGGACAGCTCCCTATTAACACACCTGAGAAGAATGTTTTTCCCAACAGGAGAAAACAAGTGTCATGCAACTAATCAAAACATCAACAATTGTTACAAGAAGTGCTTACACAAACAACTCCCTGTGCCTTGTGTACTTGAATTGGCCCACTTGCCACTCTTCAGCAGTTTTCATAAAGCATCATCAGTATTCAGTTCCCACTGTTATGCTACAGTTCTGCCCTGCCAATCATGTGTCTCAAATACCCAAAGAGCTCTCAGCTTCCTGCACACAGTGTATTATTTACTGTACATAAAAACATTCTCTACTTCATGTGGTGCTGTCGTTCATTCTTGTGCAAGGATCTACTTGGATCAATGATGACTCTTCACCAACATAAACTGTTTTATTGCAGAAATGTGGTGAATGCTCTAATATAAATCACTAACCTTTGGTATTTACTTCATAGCCTCTTGAGATATCTTCCAATATATGACTGCTTTATATAGTAAAAGTGAAATTTATTCATATACCATATCAAAAACGACAGGTGTTGACCAAAGTTCTACACTGTGATATCAAAATGACATTTAATGCATGGGGACCACCAAAATATAAAACAAAAAACCAAGAAACAAGAACACCTCCGAACCACTGGGGAAATAACTGTGGTGCATCACACAGCCGTTTAAGTATTTCATAAACTGAAATTAAAATTTCTCTTTGTAGTGAAATAAATCAAAAAGGGGATTTTATTTTACAACAAATGCACTCTTAAGATTGCTGCTTGTTTTATAAATCAAAAAGCAAACTTAATTTCATAATAGGTAGATTACAACAATATCATCAAGACCACAAAATTCAACAAGAAGTGATAAACAGGACTGGGATTATGCATGGTTAATTATAGGAATTCTGGCCTGCCATATGGTCCAAAACTGTTCATTCCCTTTGTTGACCTTCGTTTGAAGCAAATTACTGACATTATTTACATACATTCAATTTAGCTACATTTAAAAAGTCAGTTAAGCAAATTTATAATTGAATATTCGCTATTTGGAGTTGCTTTAATCCTGATGAATTTGTACAACAGCACATAACTGAATCCCTAGTGCG
>NW_015513044.1:6973-7677 GCF_001515645.1 Sinocyclocheilus grahami | reverse complement strand
CCTTCAGAGTCAGCGATACACTGTAAAACTTCTTTATTGAAATCAATGGTTTCATGAAGAACCTTTAACATCCATAAAACATTTTCATTGCATAAACTGTTCTTTATGAAAAAAGTTTTTTGGATTATTAAAATATTCTTTGCCCTAAGAAATAAAAAAAAATGGTTCTTTGGGGAACCCAAAATGGTTCTTCTATTGCACCGCTATGAAAACCCTCTGTTTTGGAACCTCGATTGGAATAATGCTAATCGTTTAGATACAGCTATTCATTTCTGTTTAATATAATATGCAATATAATAATATAGAAAAGGTAAAAAGTTTACAACATTTATTGTAAAACCTTATATTTAAAATTATTTTGTGTGAATTCTATTATCCAAACCAAAATTCTAATATAATATTTTGTCATAGCTGTTGACAATAACACTACACTTGATTCAACTATATTATGAAGGGTAGTTTTAATTGGTGGTTTTTCGTACTTGTTAGGGCAAGTTGTTAACGTGGATTAAAATGTTATAAACCTGTGCACATTTAGAAGTGATTTGTTTGGCAAAACAATGGTTTGATTTTTGAATGTTACCTTTTACATTTTTGGCAGTTTGTCTTTCAGAATTGTAATTTTTTTAATTACTGCAATTTTAACTTAGCCCATAAAGTGAAGTTTATTTACTTTTCTGCTTAGCAATACTGAGATTGAATTA
>NW_015513044.1:4250-6107 GCF_001515645.1 Sinocyclocheilus grahami | reverse complement strand
AGAGCAGTTTTATTATTATATATTTTTTCTTTTGGATGGACAATCACATCCAAACATAATCGTGTTAGGATATGTGAGTGTTGCAGTGGAAAGGCATGCAGCCAGATGAGCAGAGCTAAGAGGATTTAATGCAGCTGGACACGAGCCTCGCTGAGTAAAGAAGAAGATTATATTGTTTTAATCAAATGCGAAGAAGTTTTTATTGCTGGTCACTTTGAGTTTGGACTGTTGAGGAGTGATATTTGTCTTCATCTCTTTAAGCACTACGATAACTACACTGTAAGGATGCTCACCGCACAGAGATGTATGGATCCAACTCTACAGTAAAAGGGTGAGTTATTCTGAAACTAATTATTGTTATTAATATTAAACAATTTTCTATTTGTTTATTTATTTGGTAACTCTTTTGCATTGCTTAGTTTGTTACCCCTGGTGAATGAATTTATATAACAAAGAATAACTATAATCCTCTTCACAAAATAATTGCGTGTTCATTTAATACAGTATTTCTCAGTGCTGACAATATTGTCGGGTACTTGACATTTCAAGCTGTGACAGCAGTTTCCTGCAGTGTCATTTTATACTTCATTTCAAACCAATTTTAACAACATCAAACTTCATTTAATTAGAGTCTACATGGTGTGTTTGTAATTTTTAACATTTATTTTTCACACTACAGAATCTGCAAGAAAAGTTAAAAGGTTAATAAAATGGTAGAAGCCTAATTAAGCCAGTAAACTTGACCAGTTTTATATACTTTCTTGTATACATTCATGTACGTTTCAACCTGTTATTTGCTAACATGATTATACCGTTAATGCAAATGTAAAGTTTGCCCATTTTCTTGTTATTTGTTTTTTCTTAACACTAATTTCATGTATTTCCTCATATCTTCAAGCATGACAGCTTTTGTGTTTTTAGGAATACTGACAGAAGACCTTGCCACGAGTCGACCTGATCTTTAATAAGCCAGATCTGGACTCAAAAAACACATGAAGATGTGTCAGTGTTACTCTGCCCTGCTTATGCTCTGCTTGCACATGGTATGAATTTTATTTTAATTATTTTAGTTAAAGCAAAGTTTGTTTTATTGTGTTTTAAATGTGACTACTGCAGTATTTTCGTTTGCAGTATTTATTTAATTAAGCGAATTAACCTTTTCTTCTCCCAGGGTGTATTACTGGTGAAAGATGGAAAAAGACACTGTATATTATTATTATTATTATTATTATTATTATTGCTGTAACTAATACTTATCTCTATAATAACCAGTCGTCTTCATTGTCGTTATTTTTTTTTTAAGTATTGTATTTGCGAAACATGAGTTTTATTTTATTTTTTTTAAATAATACATTATATTATATTAAAATTTTTTTGAAAGAGACAAAACTCTTTGTATAATCCAAATATGCTTTTAGAATATGCCGTGGCTTTTTGTCTCATTTCCTCTGTAAATCTTTGAATAATCCAGTTTCCGCAGGGCTTTAATCCATCAGTTTGCTTATTTCTCAAAGGAGAACAAAGTGTGTGTGTGTGATTGTGTTTTTATTTCCAAATATTAATTTGAATGCATATGAATTGACTTCACAAACCCAACATACCGTTTAAGACTTGATCCCAGAAACCAGTTTAAGCCAGATGAAGATGAAATGACAACCTGTGGATGATGGCTCAGCCCTAAATCCTCTCTCAAGAGAGTTTGTTTTCACTGCAATCACAAAGTCTGATTTTTATCGTTAGTTCTTTTTTCCCTTAATTTATTTCCATCCTTGAACTGTAATAAAATGTATTTATTTCAGTCCCTAATCTCTTAATTTATAAATAAATAAAAATAAATAAATGCGTGTTTTTTTGTAA
>NW_015513044.1:0-2376 GCF_001515645.1 Sinocyclocheilus grahami | reverse complement strand
AAAGACAATAAGGCCTTCAATTGTCGAGTGGAATACGAGAAGACGGACCGCAGCAAGAGGACGTCCGTTTGCAGCGACTTCCCGAACAGGGTATGTTTCCAGGAACAGACCCAAAGCCACGTGTCTTGGCTTTGCTCCAAGCCCTTCAAGGTCATCTGCATCTACATTGACTTCTTCAGTGCTGACTACAAGCTAGTACAGAAGGTCTGCCCAGATTACAACTACCACAGTGACACTCCCTATACCTCTGTGGGATAGCACAGCCTAGATTGGATGTGTTAAGGTAACTGAGGTGTCATCTCATTGTTACAGCCTCTCTAGTCTGTAGTTTCCTTCTTCTGTTCCATAAAGAACCGGAAAAATGGAAGCAAGGTCAGATGATTATATCTTGCTTGTCCTCCTAGGGCAGTCGATGACAGGAATAGTTCACCAAAAAAATTAATTTTCCACAGAAAAATGTCTGGAACAAAATGAGGATGAGTGAATGAGAAATGGTTATATTTTTGGGTGAATCCAGGCTCAAGACCTGGTTCGTGTGGTTGACATTTAGATTGGACAAGACCAACACATCTATGGTTTCCACAGTGACCCCTGACCCTTTCTCAGTGACTCTTGTGATGTCATCAGTGACGTTTTAAAAGATCCTAAACAAATTTCCCAATCAACATAAGCTGGAATTCAATAACAGAACAATGTAAAACATCTTGTATTGCAGCCATTTGTGATGCCCTCCTTTTCATGCCAACATATTTTTGTGTTCACAGAAACGTTGTCAATAACTCAGATTAATGTTAAAGCCATAATGTGCTCCTCAGTTTTTTTGTATTTTGTTTCAGTTATTAAAGAAAATACAAAATTTTAATTTCCAGAATGCTCCCTTGTGTAGTTTTTCTTTGACTCAAAGACTGTCAGCAGATTTTTGGTGTACAACTTCACAAGTTGGATAAAAATCCTTGCACAGATGATGCAATCAAACAAAAAAAAGTCAGACAAAGCTTGAGCAGTAAACTCTGTACCACGTTTGTAACAAAATCTTCAGTATCCCTCTGACTCTACCAGAAGAGTCTCATTGCAGAACAGCCATTAACTTCTGTAAATTCTGCCCAATGAAAACAAATATGACATTCTCACAACAGCAGAAAAAAATGGTTTCATTCACAAAGGTCTGATCATATGCACAAACTCTAATATGAAAAATGTACACATGTCAGTGAGAGTCTGTAATCTCATTGCTTGATGAGCAGGGCTTTTGAGGATTTGCAGCTCGCTGGCTTTGATCTCAGCGTAAGTCATCTCCAGATGTTTAAAGACTAAAAAAGTAGAGAAGATTTATAGAAGTTCATTCAAATGATTTTAGAAGCCACAGACCGAAGCAATTAAGTTTGCAACATGCTAGTGTACCGTAAAGATCATACAGCTCCACACATGGTTTGACAGGAGAGTTTTTAAAGGTACTGATATTCTGAAACTTTCAAAAGATTCCAAACTTGCCGTCAAAAACAAAATCAAGCTAAAACCATTACAATTGGGACAGAATTGTAATATATATTTTTTCCCTTTAATATAATCGTCTGCCAACTGAAAGCTAACTAAAGGCTTTTGATTGGAAAATTGTGCCAATAAAAATATTTTAAATAGACAATATTTAAATATTCATTTTGATCAACTTTCCATGCAGGGAAGAATCACTAATTATTTTTCTCAAAACATTTTGCTGAACAACCAATTTAATATTAATTAAGTGCATTTTAAATGTTTAAGTCAACATGATTCTTTTGTTATTTGGCTTTGTTGTTTTCTTTTTTATGGGTCATGAAATCTGATCTATATGGCTGTTCAAAGAAGAGGATTTGGTGACATCAGGCAAAAAGGTAAGCTGTTTTTAGAGACAGATGAAAAAAAAAAACATGAATAAAGAAGAGGAAAAAAAGATCACAGTAAGACCAGGACATTTTTTCACCATTTTATTTCCAAAGCAATAAATCAAACTTCTTTTGAACCACAATAAATTTTTTTTTTCAAACAAAGAACTCTCCTGATCCATAGAGTATGTTAAACCATGGAAAATAACTTCAACTAAAGTCAAAACTAACTGCGAAAAAGGGGAAAACAAGTTCTGTAAACAACACGGTAAACAAATCTTCATATTTACCATTAGTTTAAGTTGGTGCAAAATATCGACGTCTTTAGCCATGTAATACTCATAATGTGAATTATCACATTTCACCAAGTATTCTACAGCACAACCTCAGTTAATACTTACGCCAATTTTAATGATGATAGACATACAATGCGACATTCTGCCAGCAACATCATCACTTTAAAAGTGTTAGTGGAGATGATCTTTGCACTCGATGCGTGTGCGTGGGTATGCGT
>NW_015513043.1:0-7677 GCF_001515645.1 Sinocyclocheilus grahami | reverse complement strand
GAGGAATAGCAAATATCTTATCATTAAGGATATTTCACTTGTTTATTGATTTAAATCATTGTTTTGTGCTTTGATATTTACATAAAAACATAATATCTGAATATTAAACACTTTTTCCCTCGTTTCTATTTTAGACGGCTTTCAAGTAATACAAAATACCTCAAGTAGCATACTTTACAATGTCCTGAGGTATGAACTGTACTTTACAATGAATCATATGAAACAACAACAACAAAAATCTTTAAAACAATTTTTCATCTCAGTCAGTTCTCAAGGTTCTCTTACTTGCATATTAAAAAATATATCTACTTAAAAAAGTAGAAACTGCATTTAAATGTAGTCAAAAACCTTCCAAAAAATGAAACGGTGAAAAAATGGAATGTAGTGGAACTTTGTTGCATTTAAAACTGTTTAAATGTTACAGTGTTTTTCAAATATTCTTTTTTCTTTTTTGAAAAACCTTTGGTTAGAGGTCTGTCCTTTCCATCTCATATCCGCTCCTACTTAGATATTTAAAAATCCAAAGTAGAAACAACATTTAAATGTTGTTAAAAACATTCCAAAGAATGAACTGGGGGAGAGAAAACAAATTAAATGAAATGTATGACTAACTGCTACATTTACAACCGTTGAAATGTTGCAAAATTTTCAAATGTTTTTTTATTTTTTTAAAACTCGTCAATCTATCACCTGCTCCTATTCTACTTAGATAAAAAAGTGAAGTAGAAACAATATTTAAATTTAAAAAAAAATTAAAACATATATTTACATTTTAAAAAATATGAAATATAGGCCTAGATTTGTTACATCTGTTCAAATGTTCTTTTTGTAAAACCTCTGGTTAGAAGTCTGTCCATTCCATCTCTCATCTGCTCCTACTTAGACATTTAAAAGTGCAAATGGTATTAAAATTCTGTCAAAAAACATTCCCAAGAATGAAACGGGTCACATTTAAATCCTTTTAAACGTTTCCAAATAGTCTTTTTCCCTCGTTTAAAAAAAAAAGCTTTGATTAGAAGTCAGTCCTTTGCATCTGTCATCGGCTTCTATTTAGATATTTAAAAAGCAAAAGTAGAAATGACTACTTTTTTAGAACTAACTTACATTTACATTTTTTCCAAATATTTTTTAAACCTTTTGGTTAGAAGTCCGTCCTTACCATCTCTCTCTAACACACACACACACAAACGCAAATACACAAGCCTGTGAAACATCCAGCTGGATTTCAGAGATAAGCCACGGCGCTGCGGGTGGATAGATGTCGGGACGGCTGTACGAATGACTGCTGTCTGGAAGGCTGAATGAATGACTGCTGTCTGGATGGTTGGTATGACTGCTCAATGAACGACGGTGGCCCGGACGGGTGGCTGTACACCGAGTGTGGCTGGGGGTGGTAGACCAAGGGCTGCGGCTGATATGCCACGTAGGGTGCGTTCCTGGTGTACTTGTACCTCGGATCTGGGCCCTTGTCCAGGGAGCCGCCGCAGCAGGTGAATATGCACCCGCCAGCAAATAAGAAGGCAGAAGACACCCAACCTATGTACAATGCCTCCCCGAGTTCTCTACGCTGGGCATCGATGAGCAAAGGGTTGTAAAAGTCCTGGATGATGGCATGTCCAGTCCAGGAGACAGGGATGAGGCAGCAGAAGCACCCCAATAGGATCATGCAGCCAGCGATGATTAGAACCATCCGCTTGGCGCGGTCGTTTCCTTGGATGCATGCCGTGCACTTCATCCCAGCGATGGAAATTAGTAGACCCAGCCCGGTCAATGCCACAGAGCAGCACATGAGCCCCCGCGCGGCCTGGAGGTCCGGGGACAGTGCCAGCAAGGAGTCGTACACCTTACACTGCATCCGAATGTTGGCCTGCCGGAAGCAGTTCATCCACAAGCCCTCGTACCGGGTCTCCATCACAATGATGTTCTCCCCGATGAATGCCGTCACCCGCCACATCGGCATCCCAGTGCTGGCCGCCACCCCGATGAGGCCGATCAGGCTCACGCACATTCCCACAATCTCCAGGGCGCCGTTCGCCATGATTCCAGAAGCCTGAAGAGTGAGGACTGGTTTTGACTTTGAGGTTTTGCATCCCGCTGGAATGGGAGCTGATAGGTGTTCACCTGTTCCCAAGCCTCCACCCTCTTGCTCAGGGGAGGGAGGGCCAGGGCTGGTTGCTATGAAATCAAACCCCCCCTGCGAGTGTTTGTGTCTGGTTTTGTGTTACTGGGGGAGGAGGAGGAGCTCGTAGCTGTGTTGATGTTTGCTCAGCAAGCATCGTTTTCTGTTGGAGATCCTGTTAAGTGAGGAAATGCAGCTGAAGGGGTTACTGATACAAGAAAGCACACCACAACTCTGGACTGCTGTCAATGTTTAACACCACTGGTATTGCAGCTCATTAAATTGCTGTCTGATATGTTCAGAAGAACATTTGTGAAGTCAGCTCATGGCTTAACGTTGATGTTTTACATTTAGTTAAAGGTAAAGCGTGTCATTTCTGCACCGCTAGAGACATCAAACAGAATTTTGTGATTTTTTTACAATTCCGTTTGATGCTGAGTGGTTGTTTGCATGTAGCTATGTGGTTTTCTATGGGAACCACAGAAAGCAACCACATAGCGACATACTAAGTACCACTCAGAACATAAGCAATTGCACAATAACCTCTTAAAAAAAACATTTAGAACCCCTTACCGATACACAGTGACATTCTAAAAACCACACAGATCCCCTTAGAAGCTGCATAGCATCACCCTAGCAACCGCATAGTAACATTCTATAAACCACTCACAATCCCTTAGCAGCTGCATAGCAACATTCTAAAAACTACTCTGAACCGCTTAGCAGTTGCATAGCAACACCCTAGTAACCGCATAGTAACATCCTATAAACCACTTAGAACCCCTTAGCAGCTGCATAGCAACACCCTAGCAACCTTTGTACAGTAAAGCATTTTTGTAGTTCCATTTAACGCTGAGTGTCTTTTAGCATGTTGCTGTATGGTTGCTATGCAGCTGCTAAGAGGTCGTGAGTGGTTTATAGAATGTTACTATGCGGTTGCCAGGGTGTTGCTATGGCGCTGCTAAGGGGTTGTGAGTGGTTTATAGAATGTTACTGTGTGGTTGCTATGCAGCTGATAAGAAGTTCTGATTAGTTTTTAGAATGTTGCTCTGCATCTGCTAAGGGGTTCTAATTTTTTTTTAGAATGTTACTATGTGATTGCTAAGGTGTTGCTCTGCAGCTGCTAAAGGGTTTTTATATGGCTTATAATGTGTTCAGAGTGGCTTTTAACATGTTGCTATGAGGTTTCTAGGGTCTTAACAACTTCATAGCAACCACTCAGAACACCTTAACAGCTGCATAGCAGCATCTTAGCAACCTATATGTATTTTTGCTATTTCATTTAATGCTGAGTTTTTAGCATCTTGCTATTCAGTTCCTATGCAGAACATCCTAGCAAGCACATAGCAACATGATAAAAACCACTCAGAACTTCTTAGCAACTATATAGCAACACCCTAGCAACCTTTGTACTATTAAGCACTGCTCACATTTTCTTCAGACAGTGTAAAAATCTATTTTCTGTTCTCTATAAGATGGCTCACAGTAACCATAAACTTTTGGTATTTAGTTCAATTTCATGATGAGATGAGAATTTGGATCATAATATTGTTTTGCTGCATTGATAGTTTTTCCAGTTACATCTTACATTATCTTAGATCACATATACACACAGTCAGTGTCACTCATGTCTGCTGGTAAATTTGCATTAGGGGTGTGACATTTAAAGTTGTGGAGCAACAGAAGAGAACCATACACTGAAAAACCACCTGAACTAGTTCGACCAGTGTCGCAAACACTGGGCTAAAAAACAACAAAATGATGTTGTCGAGTCCAGGAAGGGACTATTTAAAGACTACAGACCAGGAACTAGTACATCCACAGTTCTTTTTACACATTTATTTAATACAATTAAAGTCAAACCAGTGCTTTAAAAATGGACAAAGTGCAAAACAAACACAATCATATCACAGACCCAACATTAAGTCACGGATCCACAGTTAAATGCTGCGTGGAAATATCTATATATACATATACATATATATATATATATATATATATATATATATACATATATATATATATATATATATACATATTATAATATATTTTTAATTTTAGTACATATTGCATATTATTTCTGTACAAATTACAGACAAAACAAATAAGTCTTTTGAAATGAGGAAATGCATTCAAATCAAGCATGTAAAAACTAATATTCACATATACAGTCACATATAATCAACTGAGGCTCCATCAGTCCTGCTTTCTTCTGAATCTTGATGCAGATCGCTCCCAACTCAACTTTTTTATTTGAGACTCTATATAGAAGTGGTAAAGCACAGCACTCACTGTGTGCCTCAGTATCTTGGAGGGTTATAAACTGACTGGACAGGAGAATAGGCTGGCTGATAGTTATTCGCAGGCTGATATCCATACGCAGGCTGGTATCCATATCCAGGCCTGTAGGAGTAGTTATACGGGGCCGATCCGGCCCGATACAGAACAGCAGCCAAGTCTTCTTTGTCCTGGGTCCGTGGTGCATGTCGACAAAGCAGAATCACCCCAGCACTAAAGAGCATAGCTGAAGTGACCCATCCGATGTACAAGGCCTCTCCGAGCTCTCTACGTTGGGCGTCGATTAACAACGGGTTGTAGAAGTCCTGGATGATCACATGAGCCGTCCAAGACACAGGAATGATGGTGGTCAAGCAGCCAGCCAAAAACAAACACCCTCCGCTCACCAAAACAATGTGTTTGGTTCTAGGACGGGAGTCTACCAGACGGGTGCAGCGCATGCCTACGGCCGACAAGATGCAGGCGAAGGTGGTCAAAGCGACGGAGGAGCACATGAGACCCCTGGCAGCCTGGAGGTCGGCCGGGAGGAACAGCAGAGAATCGTAGACTTTGCACTGCATACGGATGTTGGCTTGCCGGTAGCAGTTCATCCACAATCCCTCCCAACGCGTCTCCATCACGATGATGTTCTCCTCGATGAACGCGGTGACCTTCCACATCGGGAGGCCTGTGACGGAGGCGACGCCGATCAGTCCGAAGAAGCCGATAATCAGCGCAACCACCTCACAGCAGATAGATTCCCGTCTCTTTCTCTTCTCGTGCTTCAGCTGCTCCTCGTACACGTCTTTCGCAGATTTCTCATCCGGATATCTCGTGTACACGCTGCCCCCATAGGATTTGTCCGCGTAGGGTTTGGCCATGTAAGACCCGGCCGTGTAAGACATGATGGTCGAATGCCAGGACAAAACGACGAAGGATCAGACACAGATGTAATGCAGCTCTCCTTCACTGCAGTGTTTCTCAAATGAGACGGAAGATCCAGATGACAAGTATTTACAGACAAGAAAAAAATGGTAATGATATTATGTCATCAGACTGGTTCACCTGCTCCTGGACAATCTGATAAACAGCTCGAAGGAAACTGGTGATTCTTGTAATGTTAAAACAAACATGCCCACGGCTGCCATTTTCGAATTCTATCATTAGGTGGCTTCTAAATATAAATATATTCTTCTTCAGAACAGAATGGAAGCACGAAATAGCTTGTGGAAATGTTGAATTAAAATTTTATTAACAGTAGCTTTTAAGGTCTTTTTCAAGACCAAAAAACAACAATAATAATAAAATATAAAAATAAATAAAAATGTATACTTAATCGAACTAAAAAGGTATTCAGCACTGTGAGTGTAAGAAAAAATATATATAAAAGTTAGTAACAAATATGACTGTGAAATTTCATAACATGCTTCACTACAAATGTATTGCTCACATTATCAAAGAATAATAATAAATATACAAAATTAACATATTATAAAATACTTACCAACTTACCTAGTCAAACTAAAAAAGTACTGAACACTGCAAAAGACAAAAAATATTAAAGTTAGTTAAAATATGACTTTTGAAATTTCATAACATGCATATACACATTTTCATTGCTCAAGTTATAAAAATACACTACACTGCTACTATTTAATATAAAATAATAATACTAATTATTATTATTATTTTTGCCTTTATTACCTACACACACACATATAAATATAGATTAAATAAATATACATATTTACCCAACCCAGTAAAACTAAAAAGGTGTCCAGCACTGTGGGTGTATATAATATATAGAAAATGAAACATTTCATAACATATATAATTTTATTGCTTTTTTATAGCTGCGTTCTGAATAATATTTCATTTAAGTTTTAGCTTTGTCTCATGTTTTTCTTAAAATTCCTTAAAATTAAACAACATACACAAATTAAACAATAGGTCACATGTAAAATGACTGTGGATAGCAGCTCAGATGATTTAACTTTTCATCTCTTGGAAGAATTTAATGATAAAGTTCATATTGAGATCTCTGACATAATCACATATCTTGGCAAATCCAAGCACAGTTTGAGATATCTTCTGAAACTCTGAGAGATCAAATCTGAAAAGCAGAAGACAAAAGCAAGAATCTATTTGCTTTCTATTGGACTTCACTGCTGTCTAGTAGAAACTATCAAGATATTAAATATAGACCATATTTGTGATTTTCCTTTTCTATTGTTACTGTCAAATGAAACTCGTTTGTTTTTTTGTTTTCTCAAGACGTTCATGAACTTGAATTCCCCATGAAGTCCCTGATCTACTGCTGTTTCCTTCAGCTGCTGTATGCCAGTGAGAGGTCAGGTGTGTGACAGGTATCACAGCGATTCCAGGTAAGATACTGAACTAGAACCTGACAAATGATGGAGGTGGAACCTGAGGGGCCTTAGTGTCAAAACACACACACGCTCACACACACACACACACACACACACACACANCACACACACACACACAGTCTCCATCTGTAGATATCTCATCCATCTAACAGCAGTCAAGCGTCAGTGTGGTTTACATTTAGTTTCACTTACAGTAAATAAATGCGTGTGGGTGTTGCTACAATGTCTGGCTTGTATGTCAGATGCAAATCAGCAAATGCAGACAGCATGTCAGTATTTTTTGGCATGTTTTCTCGTCCAGTTGTTTTTAAAATAAAAGGTGTAGCATGCTGAAATTAAAGAAATATGCTTCAAACCTCTAGGAAATATAAATCAGTTTTCTTTGAGAAACAACTTAAACATCAGTGTTAGTGTTTAAATAATCTTTTTTTATATTTAATTTTAACTGTAATATTTAATACAATTGCAATATTATAATTACTATAAATTTTAATAGTACAATATTTATTAAAAGTATACATAATATATTTTATCATAAACAGCAAAAAACTAAGTAAATCATATGTTTCTAGATGCAAGTTAATGTTGTCATTTTCCTACAAAGAACTTAAATCAATTACTATAATATTTAATAGTACGGTATTTATTTATAAATATAAGTAATAAAATATTTTATCATAGTAAAATACTACATTTTTAAAGATTATCATTACAGTTTATGATAGTTGCACTCATAATTTAATAATTAAGATATGCATAAAAGTAGCTGGGTAAAGGACAGAACTACAATAAATCAGTTACTTTAATATTTAATACTAATGCATTTAATTATAAGTAAATAAATAAATACAATATTTGAATAAAAAATTACAAATTAAATTAACTTTTTTT
>NW_015513042.1:7305-7679 GCF_001515645.1 Sinocyclocheilus grahami | reverse complement strand
CAGTGAATGGGTGCCGTCAGAATGAGAGTCCAAACAGCTAATAACTATAAATGTCTTGCGAAGCAATCCTTCATCTGTTATCCTCTCACATCAAAAAAATCCTCCAACATATTTTAGAACTGCTTTGGACCGTTTTCTCTTGTGAACGGCGAATGATCGGTCCATATTTCTCTAGAAGACTCCAGAATATTTTAGCCAGCAGCAATGATTCAAATCAAAAATGTTTTAATGGTGGATTTGTTTCTTACAAACACACAGCTTTCCTCTTCACAAGAAATGGACTGGAGTAGACTGTGGATTATTGTGATGTTTTTATCAGCTGTTTGGACTCTTCTTCTGACGGCACCCATTCACTGCAGAGGATCCATTGGTGA
>NW_015513042.1:2112-3107 GCF_001515645.1 Sinocyclocheilus grahami | reverse complement strand
TACTACCCTGCCATTTCCACTCAAAATCACATTCCACTTCACTTACTTTGAATGCCAGTCTGGAGGAGTCCACTGTTCAAACTCCTTATCCGGCTCTTCAAAGCATGTTCGCAAGAACTTCTGTAGCTCTGAGAATGGGACGGTCTTATTTGGGAACCCTGAGCTCAGATTGGCAAACTCATTGCCTTCACAATGACCTCTACAGGAAAGCAGGAACATAACAGAGAGAACAGGAAATCACAGGCCTAGAGCTTTTCAGATGGGCATCAGAACAAAGCAAACAATGCTTGACTCGACTACGACCAGCAGCTGTAGTCAACATCATATCTACAAAGTACTTATCATCAAACAGTTAAGCCATCTGGACCGGTCGTAGGACTTCTCCTGTGCAGTAGATTTGACTGGTGGCAACAAACATGTCAGGCACCTGATGCACAGAATAACAGGGCAGTTTGTTCGTCTGCCTACTTCTTGTCTGGCTTTCACAGGTTAAGCTCTTAACCAAGATCAAGAACCTTCTCTCTACTGCTCTTCTTTGATGAAGGTTCAAAGCTCAGGTTCTCCGCATTCAACACTCCACCTGCTTCGTCACTGACTCAAAGGTCACCCATAATGAGAATACCATCTGGTGGCTGTTGAAGTCTTTTATAATACAGTGAGGACCATCTTCAAAGCGCATCTTTCATAAGGAAATTCACAAATCATTTCAGATAATCCAAGTGACAAACACAGATTTGCACGGGTTTATATCCAAGTAATAATTACTAAAATATTCATCTCAGTGGTAAAGGTAGCCATTTCATTGGATAATGCAGATAAGCTGCTCCGATTTCAGTAACGAAGCCTTGATTGAGAAGGTAGTTATGGGAACTAACCTGTCACAAGGTGCCAGGAGTGTGTCCCCAGATGAGAACAGGAGAATGAAAAGTAAATAAAATAGTCACTAATAACTAGACAGTGCACTATTACTGTAAGAGGTCTTACAAATGGAATTC
>NW_015513042.1:0-407 GCF_001515645.1 Sinocyclocheilus grahami | reverse complement strand
AAAAAAAAAAAAAAAAGCCTCCTGACTCACGATGCACTGCATGTCTCTGCCGCTACATTGTCAGTCCATCGTTTAGAAGTCTTGGCATCCAGTTGCTTTTTTTTGTCCATTTTTCCTTTTTCCAATGTGAACATCCAAGCCTTTCAATCCTCCCACCCCAGTCTGTTTAAAGTCAAGTCCAAGTGCCAGTGAAACACAGCCCCATGTAACAGCTACACATCTCGCTTATAAATTCAATTTTTGCACGTTGCCAATTTGAGCTGCACTGCAGCGAGTAGCTCTATTACATGATGAAAATATTAAATTACCTCTATGTTTAGAGTCACCCAGGCTAGGGGACCCTGCTGAGTGCTTCATAAGTCAGTGTTACAAGCAAAAGGCTGGAAAGCAAATAAGCCTCATTTTTT
>NW_015513041.1:6773-7683 GCF_001515645.1 Sinocyclocheilus grahami | reverse complement strand
GTGTGTGTGTGTGTGTGTGTGTGAGAAACATGGTGGATGTCCTCAGTAAATGCATTTGTATGTTCTGTCTGATGGATGATGGCCATCAGGGAGCAGTAAAGTGCTTTTATGTATGAATACATATCATTTGCACTATTTGAGTGCTTTATCATGATTGCTCTGTAAATTACTTGTTGATTGTAGTGGAAAAGGCTGTGTCATGTACAATTGCAGAACTGCTTGTGTGTTACTAATTTTAGGCAAAGTGACTGAGATGGCATACGGAAAGCATGTTCATAGATCGATTGAATGATAATCATAGCCTGCAGGATGACAACATTGTCAGCTAGACATTTCACAAGTCACTAAGAATAGCTTTGTATTGATTGTAGTTGCCATTAGCCACACACACCACACTTTTCACCATCATTGTTTTTTCTGCTTTTTTGTTGTATTTTATGTTGTGGTGGTCAGTGAAAATGGACACCGTGAGGTCAGTATTTATTTCACAAAATGTAAACAATGAAAGTGAAGTGTCCAGGGGAGGTTTGAGAAAGTACACAGGGTGCTAACAAAATGGACATGATGTCCGCAGGAAACAGGAAGTGAAGGAACGGTTCAAGCTGAAGTAGGGTGTAAGTTCAGAGGAGATTTATTCCCTGGTGCTCTGTCTGTGTTGTTCTATTCATGGACATTATGAACACTTGAACTGTAGTAGAGGGAATGCTTTAATGAACTTGTAACAGCAGTGAGGAGGTAAAGTAAGTGCCAAGTGCTCCTTATTGCATGCTGCCAGCTATAGTCTATATTTGGGTGACTCCTGAAGGGTGATGGGATGGAAACTGTGTTTAGCTCAGGAACAGCATGTGTTAAAACGGGTGATTACAATACACTTTGACATCTCATTTCCTCATTTCCCTGCTTTGTATAC
>NW_015513041.1:4307-6168 GCF_001515645.1 Sinocyclocheilus grahami | reverse complement strand
CCTTTTGAAGCACCTTTATTTTTAAGAGTGGCAAGCACCCCTGTTTTTACACCGGGGTCCAGAACCAGCCCTGATGATTGGTGAGTATGTGTCCGGATTTGGGATGCCAGTGTGTGTTTTCAGTTCAGCAGCTTTTAATGTTTTGTCTAGTTTCAAATTGGGAAAGAAAGAACTTATTTGTTTGTGGGTCATGATCTTTTTGAATGGGACGAAAAACCACAATGCATCACTCACAAAGCATGTTGTAAAGACTATTCAAAAGCTGTGTGTGGTCATGTACCTCTGCAGGATTCAGACCGACGAGCCCTCGCACGTCACGTGGATCAGCGCCCTCCAGGCATCAGGTGACACAAATACACATCTGTTCTTCCTCTTCTGAAATTCATGTGTATTCGACCATCCATCTGTTTGTTATCTTAGTTCATAGCACTGTATTTATTTAACAATGCCTTTGCGTTTATCATAAGAGCTATGTAATTCTGCGAACTGCCACAGTTCCTCTTATCCTATTTGCAGATTAACCCTTTCCAATGTCCTCTCAAGATTTGACGGAACAATTCACTTCCTGTTAAGTCATGTATCTGTCATCAGTGACACTGATACAGGATTTCATGTATAAATAATCACTATAGCATTAATTTGTGAATGTTTTACATACTTCCACAGATAACAGCAAATGGATGAATCTGTAATATTCAAATGCTCAGGTGTTTAGTGTCTAAAACATGCCTTCAAATACCTGACAACTTGAGTCTTGCAGATGAGAACCAGTCTCAACTTGTTTGAAGTATTAGAGTGCTGGGGGCCTCAAATTTAATCTTAGTTTTGGGTTGTTCTGTATTGTATGCGAAGCATGTACTCTGCTGAAGGGTGAAGTCTGTGGTTTTCATCTGATAGCTATGGCGACACATCTGATCTTCATTGCTGCACCTACTTCTATTTCACCTCCACAGGCACTGAATTCATCTTTCAACTCATCTATAAACTTGTATACTTTAATACCCACAGAGGCCTTGCCTGGCTAATCCTCAGGCAGGTGGTCACCAAATACCCAGCAACTAGTCAATCATCGAGCAGCTGCCACACAGCAAAGCCCACCCCCTAATGAGTGCATATACATGTGGGTGCACTCATGCATATATACATACACATAAACATCAATATAAACAGAATTTTTATGATATTGCTCCTAAATTGGCAGTATTCTGCATGCTATGTAGCACAGTATTAACAACTTTAGAACTACAGTATGCCCACACAGAGTATAAAGCCCCCTGACCTATTCACATTTAAATGACAGGAAAACATGTCAAATATTTTATTAAAACGTCTTCATAAAATATGATCTTCATAGGTGCCCAAGCGTGTGAGAAAGGCTTAAAATATAGAAGAGTTTTTCTTTTTTAAACTACTGCTGCTGCTACTTTTCCAAAATGCATGGTGCTTTTGATATGAAAGGGTGATTATCATACTGTAAGTGACCACTGACAAATAACCAATACTGTCCCATCACAACATGCTTTAGAAATAATCCAAAATCAGCACAATCAGACATGTGCTGTCCATTCTGCCAGCTGGCCCGTGTAAAAAAAAAACTATATTCTCTAATGATAGCACTATTCTTACAACTCGCTGCCCATCATAGGGCCACCTGGCATGCTTACAGAGGGACACTATAGACTGCTTATGCTGGAGGACTCAGAAGTTCAGATGGGTGCGAGTTGTGAATAATTGAACAGAAAAGCTAACAGGTTAACAGTCTGTGCTGTTTGCTGTGACAGAGTGGTTTCATGAAATGTTATGGTGTCATTATGAAGAATTCCCTGTTGAAAAAAACAGCATATGCTGGTTAGGTATGTTT
>NW_015513041.1:2178-3190 GCF_001515645.1 Sinocyclocheilus grahami | reverse complement strand
TATATATATATATAAGGCAGAGTGAGAAACTTCAGCTAGCACTGTATTGTGTAAATAAGGCTTCGTTTACACTGTAACAAATCTTTCGATTTTTTTTACTCATGTGACACAGAACGGATATTGTTGCACGTGTAAACAAAAATCTGCACAAGCACAAGTTTTCGTTTGCGATCTGAGCCTCTTTTAAAACACAAAGCAGCAGGTGTCAATTTACAGCTACAATGTATCATATACAAAATATGAAGTAGTTTAACATAACCTTGTCTGTGGCTTGTTGCTGTTTAAAACAGCAGTTTAAAAGACAAATGCTTAACCTAAAATACAAAACTGTCATTTGATATACTGTAACGTATATTAACTTTGCAATCAAATAAGGCCTGCAACATTCTATTGAAATCAGTCATGACTCAGTCAGGTCAGAAGCTAGTCTGTAAATGCCGCAGCCCTCGGCGAGTGTTTAGCCTAGCGCGTGGGGGAGAAAGATAGAGCATACATGAGTGTCTGTGTGAGAGAGAGACAGATAAAGAGAGACGCTGCCTGCTGACGGCGAATTTGTTGAACACTTCTAACAGCTCGTATGACTACAAACACACACATCACGTTAAGAGTGCTGCGCTGCTTTGACGGAGCTGGCAACACGGACGCTTTTATCCTGATTAAGTAACGGCCGGACAAGAGAGCGACAGACAGTTCTACAACACCCCACAGCATTTGTGCAAGAAGTCAAGGGCAATCTAATGATAAAGGGACTAGACGCCGGTTGACTGTTTATTTAGAAGTGCTGTCGAGCAGAAACGAAACATCTCCTTCCTGGAAAAGAGCTCGTGCCGGATCACAGAGCACCGCAATGCGAATGTCGAACGAAGAGACGCTTATACCAGCACTACTGCATTTAACATGGGCGAAAATAGAGGAATTAGCCGCCACACAGACAGCTGAATCGTGAGACTGCAGTGCATCTTCATATGAGACAGCACGCGATAATCTGGCCGATGAATTATGCACGGCGGAG
>NW_015513041.1:0-273 GCF_001515645.1 Sinocyclocheilus grahami | reverse complement strand
GATCAAAGTCCTTGCTGCTCTGCAATCAGTAAGCTGACTCTGCCACATTTGCTCCCCAGGGGCTGTATTGTTGAACTTACTTTTTGGTTCCAGAAAGTTCTCATAATTTTCACTCGAGAAGGGTTTAAAATGGCACATTATTGAGCTTTTACTAGGACACCTTATATTGTAACACTCTTCATCTTTGAAATGGTCTTTCTCAGTCAGTGACGGCGCTACACCGGGGCTAGGGGGGGCTATAGCCACGTCAGAATTTTTAATAGCCCCGGTTTA
>NW_015513040.1:3437-7689 GCF_001515645.1 Sinocyclocheilus grahami | reverse complement strand
TTTTAAAGCGAATAAATCATGTAAAATCTCCTCAATTATTTTATCAATGACACAATGAATATAATAATATAAGTGAAATGTGCTTATTTATTTTGAGTTGATTCTCAAATGTCTGTGATTTCGAGTAAGGCCTGGTTGTATTTGACTTTGAGATATTTTGTACAATTAAAAGACTCATCAAATAAATTGGTAGAATTCTTTCCTTAATTTTTTCAGTTTAATCAGTTCCTCAATTCAAGCCTCAAAATTGCTAAAGATTACTTCTTCTTTTTTTTAAATGAGGAAAACGTATCTCTTGGTTTTATTAGTGAAATGTTCTCAATATTTTCTGTACAACACTGAACCACAATTTCTTTAATAAAATATACACACCATGTTGAATTATCGCCTTAATTTTTTTAATGAAAATTACAAGACCCATGATTTATTTTTTACAGTGTATTATTTTAAAAAACGTTGGCAGATAAAATGAAAAGATAATGTTTCTAATGTTAAAATTATGCCAGCTATTGCTTAATTTGTCACATTTGAAGGCATTGCATTGTGGGATATATTGTGCATTTTGATGAATGTTGTAGGTCATCTGTGATGCACAAAGCATATCTGCATACTGGGCACAGTGTACATACTGCATACTGCTAAAATGGTATAAGTAGTATGCTATTGTGAGCTGTACTGTGAACAGCCTGAGAGATATAAGAACCTTTTTCATGATGAAATGATTCTTAATCTCATCCCATACTTTCAGTCCAGCGCACATCAACATGCATGTCGTCTGCACGCTCTGCCTCCAGTGGTTGCCTTGGTGACCCTTCAGCTTTTGTAATTTTAGCATCCTGATTGGAGTCGTCTCTGTAATTTACTGGAGTGTCTCTCCTCCAGGTAGAAGCACTCAGGCTGCTTTAGCTCTCAGCCTCCTCTGCACTCCTGCAAACCATGTCTTCACTGAATATTCTGACGCTTCTCTCCAGGAGCCATCACACTTCTGTATGTATGCTGAAGAAGCAGTTACTTTGTGTCAAAGTCAAGGAGAAATAGAAAGGTCAAAGAGAAAGAAAGAGAGAAACTGACTTTTTACCTGCACTGCATCCATGCAGGCCTAACACTAGAGTACTCGTCAACACTTTCTTCACTACTGTCTGCACTTTTACAACTACACATCATTTCAACCGAAAAGTGAGGAGAAGCTTTTAAAATAATTTTTTACTCTGTAGTTCTTCAGAAAACCTTCTGAATTAGATGCGATGTATTTGTTCGCTTAAATCTTAAAAAATATCTCAAGGTTATTGCATTAGATAACAAAATAGTAGAGTATTAGTATGTGCTCGAATGCTGCTCACTAACTTCACATTTCTTCGTCTTTTTTGTTCAGTGTCTTTGAAGTTCATCAGATTGCCCATGAACATTATCCAATAATTCTTCAGAAATACAAATTGTCTGCAGAAAAATCCACTTTTTATCTTAGTTTTTTTATCTTAGAAAAACAAACTTCTTTTTTGTGCAATGCTTTGCTTGAAAAATGTTTGTGCTTTACATCCTTTCTTCAATACAGTATGTTGTTATGTAATGCAGTGACATCCAGACATTCTAAGTGTGATTTAAAAGAATGGTTTGCCCAAAAATAAAAATTACCTGATATTTTACTCAACCTCGGGACATCCAAGATGTAGATGAGTTTGTTTCTTCATCAGAACAGATTTGGAGAAATGTAGCATTACATCACTTGCTCACTAGTGGATCATCTGCAGTGAATGGGTGCCGTCAGAATGAGAGTCCAAACAGCTGATAAAAACATAACAATAATCCACAAATAATCAACACCACTCCAGTCCATCAGTTACAGTTGTGGTCAAAATTTTTCACACACTTTGCAGTGTCTGCAAAGGTAATTATTTTACCAAAATAAGAGGGATCATACAAAATGCATGCTATTTTTTATTTAGTACTGACCCGAATAAGATATTTCACATAAAGGATGTTTACATATAGTCCACAAGAGAAAATAATATTTGAATTTATAAAAATGACCCCGTTCAAAATTTTACAAACGCTTGGTTCTTTAGAAAAATCCTTCAGGTCCCACAAATTCTTTGGTTTTCCAGCATCTTTTGTGTATTCAAACCCTTTCCAATAATGACTGTATATGATTCTGAGATCCATCTTTTCACACTGAGGACAACTGAGGGACTCATATGCAACTATTAGTAAAAGTTCAAATGCTCACTGATGCTCCAGAAGGAATCATGATGCATTAAGAGCTTGGAGGTGAAAACTTTTGAACAGAATGAAGATGTGTACATTTTGCATAAATATCACATTTTTTCATTTAGTACTGCCCTTCAGAAGCTACAGAAGATACTTACATGTTTCCCTGAAGACAAAATTAAATTTACCCTGATTTTCAAATTCAAAAAGTATATACGGTGTAACGGCACCCATTCACTGCAGAGCATCCACTGGTGAGCAAGTGATGTAATGCTACATTTCTCCAAATCTGTTCCCATGAAGAAAAAACTCATCAACATTTTAGATGTCCTGAGAGTGAGTACATTTTAAATTTTTAATTTTTTAGGTGAACTATCCCTTTAAGTGACGAATACTTTTAGGGCCCCTGCGCTGTTGCTTTTTTACTTTGATCTCTAAAAGACCTTATAAAGACACCTATAAAGCATTTCTTGATGATATGAGAGTTTTCTGAATCTAGTGTGCTGCAAATACCATTAAAGATGGTTTATTACTTGATTCGTATCCCTTGATACTGGCTTTAGTAACTGCCACTTACACCACATGTGCACTTTTTCAAGTCGCTTTAGTAAGAAAGCATCTGCAGAGAACATAATTGTAAGTGATTGCACAGTCTATATAAATCGTGAGGAGTTTGAGGTCTCCCGCACAACGTCGCAAGGTCGGACCGAACGAGGAGATGGGGCTCAGGGGTTGAGGAGTCTCTAAAGCCTCTCCATCAATCCCTCCATACAGATCGATAGCTCCCCAAATCCACCTCGCCACGCTCCAAAAGACAACAGCCCATCTCATCACACGCTAAACCCCCATGAAGGGCTTTCTCTCCGTCTGTGTGTGTGTGTGTGTGTCCAAGACTGGAGGCGAGGTGAAAAGAGAAAACTAGCTCTTTTGAAAATGGTAGAAATGGCACATTTTCTCTCATGGACACGTTCACAATTTATTGATGAGGTTTTTAGCACTTGCATCGGATTAAATGATGCTGTTTGCGGAGTCATTTTGTCATAAATTTGATAGTCGCAGGTTCAGATAAAGTAAAGGGCCACATGTTGATCAGCCGTAATCTTCTGCTTCTTTTAGCATAAAGTCATTGGGAAGACAATCAGTAGTTTATTTCACAGCTTGTTAGTCGGTCGATGCAGCGTTGATTCAAGTACTACAACAATTTAATGCATGTTTGAAAGTTCAGCATAAAAGCAGGAAGTCTTGAGGGTTTTTCTTGCTTGCTTTTGCAAGAGAACATTGTTTATCAGGCAGAAAAATGAAGACTTGGGACCTGTTTTTCATGCAGCATGTGCTTTTTTTCTTTTGTTTATTATCCGGCGTTGTTCAAACTGAGGCAAATAACACAAAAACTGCACTTGCTCCTGTGCCACACTAAAAACTAAACTGAAATGACTTATAACGAAACATAATTTATCTGTCATTGCTTATTTTATAGTCTCAGGTGTCTGAATCTTTGTGAATCTTGTATGTGGGTTTTAGATCAATTTAAAAGTGATTTTTGCAAGATTTAAAATTCCAAAAAGAACTTTTTACAGTGATGTTTGCTAAGAAGGCATCATTCAAAACTACCATGGTAGACAGTGTAAAAACAGATGTCATTCAAGGGAAAACCTGTTTTTTCAAGGGAAATCTGTAATTTCCATCGTAGGTACACCTCAACTGTGAGAGACAGAATAAAAAAAAAATCCAGAAAATCACATTGTATGATTTTTAAATAATTAATTTCCATTTTATTGCATGAAATAAGTATTTGATCACCTACCAACCAGCAAGAATTCTGGCTCTCACAGACCTGTTAGTTTGTCTTTAAGAAGCCCTCCTATCCTCAACTCATTACCTGTATTAATTGCACCTGTTTGAACTCGTTACCTGTATTAAAAGACACCTGTCCACACACTCAATCAATCAGACTCCAACCTCTCCACTATGGGCAAGACCAAAGAGCTGTCTAAGGACACCAGGGACAAAATTGTAGACCTGCACAAGGCTGGGATGGGCTACAGGA
>NW_015513040.1:0-2568 GCF_001515645.1 Sinocyclocheilus grahami | reverse complement strand
TGGATTTTTTTTTTAGATTCTGTCTCTCACAGTTGAGGTGTACCTACGATGAAAATTACAGATCTCTCCATTCTTTGTAAGTGGGAAAACTTGAAAAATCGGCAGTGTATCAAATACTTATTTGCCCCACTGTATGTATAAATATGTTTGCACTCGTATGACAGATAACAATTTCGTCCCTTTGATATTGCCGGACGTTTTGAGCACATTCACACTTTTCAATTGTAAATGATATCCCTGGGAAATGTTAACAGGCCATTTGCATGGTGATTATGGGGGGGGTGTGTGTGTGTGTGTGTGTACAGGTTTATATATCCTGGTGGGGACTTAAACCTGACTACACACAGACTCATGGGGACTCGTGTCACGGTGGGGACCTAAATTGTGGTCCCCATGGGTACAAAAGCTTATAAATCATACAGATCATACATGTGTGTGTGTGTGTGTGTGTGTCAGTATGGCTTGTAGATGATCTGGTGATGTGTTGGTCTGGTCAATGCATACTATGTGTATTAAATGAACCTATTGTGCATCTTCTACATCTGGACTAGCATGCATCCATATATGTCACACTCTCTCTCTCTCTCTCAGTGTCCTTGACTCGATGCGAATCCTCTCTAAAAGGTTGCCTGTGATTTGGATGTTGTCTGCAGATTTTATGGACATCGCTGCGTTTTGATGGAAATGATTACGGGGTCGCAAATAACAGGGTTATGACGGCAGCGGCTGATTGTTGATTGGCCGCTCTCAGGACGGCTCTGAAGAGGGCCAGCGGCTCTTTGGCTCTCTCATGGAAAAGCGCTCATTTAAAAACATTTTTAAATAAGGATGGAAAGAGGGGGGCGCGTGAACAAATGTTGGACAAGACGTGCTAAAATAGTGAGGAGAGATGCATTTTGCGTGAAATGCATCAGTACTGTTAATGCTGTTGTGATCGGTTTATTAGTGATATTTGTTAAAGATGGCATAAATGTTATGAGGGCAGAAAAAAATCGGTTAATTTTATTTATTATTACATAGTCCAATTATTGGAACTTTGTTAAAGGATAGATAATTATATCTTTAACCTTTCTTCTTTTCCTTTTTTACTTCTCTTTAACTAATTTTTTAGCATTTTATTTTGTATTCATTTTATTTTTTTAATTGTTTGTTGAAATGTTCAATTTGCCCAAATTTCTCTGTTCTCTGAACTTATCATCTACACAGGCTTTTTCCTCTATAATTAAGAATTTAAAATAATAATAATTATTAGTAGTAGTAGTAGTATTTATTGTTGTTGTTTTTTTCAATTTTTTCAATTGTTTTTTATTTTAAAAGTTTTTTATATATAATTGATTCTGATAGTAATGAGGAGGGACAATTTGAGCATCAGAAATGTCATTTAGTTTGTGATTATTACATCATGATCTGAGTTCGGCTTTATTATATGTTTTTACGAAACCGGTCAGTTCTTGAGATATTTAATTAAAAATTATTATTTTTTAAATCTTTTTTTGTTTTCCACATTCAAGGTTATTTGGCTGGTAACTTTTTTTGCACATTCGTTATTAATAAGAAAATTGTTCTCTGCTATTAGTACATGATTATTTAGTATATAAAACATTTTTGGATTGAATTTCTGGAAAAATGTAACCATGTTGCTATGATTAATGTGTTGTGATATACAGTAATTTTACACATACTGTAATGTAAGACTTCATGACCGATGGCCATCTCTAAATACTGCTGTGACCCATATTTATAATTAGTGATTTGAACAAACCCATAACCCTAATTATCGTTCTCTTTACACAAATGATTCCTCAAATTGTAATTGTTATATGTTTTCAAAGCAACCATACCTGTTTACAATACCATACAAACCATACAACCATAACCAGACATTTCTGCCAGAAAGATGATCAACTATTGAAAAACTCCCACTGAATGAAGGACCAGAATATCATAGATGCTTGAGGGTGGGCTCTTTTGACTTTTGATATTCATCTTTGTTCGTTTAAACACTCTTATCCAGATCAGTTTAAGCTTGTTGCAGTGTGTGTGTGTGTGTGTGTGTGTGTGTGTGTGTTGCCGTGAATCGTGCCGTTATCAGGCAGTGTGTCCACGCCGTGTTACGATTTTATCTGCTGCTAGACACAGACCCCTCAATGGAACCTTTTCACAGAACAATAGACAACCGTATTACCCACAGTGCAACAGGACAGCATTCCCTCGCCTTATCGGAGGATTGGAATATTCACAGAGCGATTGTGCTGCCTGTAGCTTCAATGATCTGACGAGCAATAGAAAAGCCACAAAAGGAGAGAAATTAGAAGGAAATAAGGTGTAAGAAAAACAGGTTATGAAGGAGAAAGGTGGAGAGATCCATAAAAAAGATTGGGATTTTAAATTAAATGGTTTTAAATGAAGAATGACACAAAGATACTGCGCTTGACACTCATTAAAATAAATCAGAATTGAAAATGCAACTTGCTATACATAGTATTTTCCATTTAATTATATATTGTCTTATCTATATATGAAGAGTTTGGTTCCAAAACAAGATAAATGCCTTTTTTTTTTTTTTTT
>NW_015513039.1:26376-26734 GCF_001515645.1 Sinocyclocheilus grahami | reverse complement strand
TATATATTACATGGATTAGGTTATTTATTTATTTTACATGGGGGGGTGCCACGTTGAGATCACTTGACCAACTTAATGCCACTTGCTTCATTTTAGTAACCCAGTGGTGGATCCTGGAATAGGCCATACACACAGTTGCTCTGAGGCGGCACAGATGCCCCACTACAGCATGCAGTGAAACCAAGCTTTTCATACACAGCTGTGGTAGCTTCACAATATTACACTGCATCACTCCACCCATCCCGCCCTCTTCAGCCGTTATCTGTCTGACCATAGAATCAAGATAAGCGTGAAGATAAATAAGTTAAGCTGCAAATGAAATCTGCTACAAGCCTGTACAGGTGAAATTAAAAATGAG
>NW_015513039.1:24035-24502 GCF_001515645.1 Sinocyclocheilus grahami | reverse complement strand
TGTCTGTCACAGACAGATTGCACCGCTTGAAACAATTCTACACCTAAGAAACTCAGGGGTTCTATGCCTGCTCTCCAGCACTAAGGTCTTTCAAATACCTGTTTGCAAAAGTAGTACAAAATATCACTCTTCATATGCTTTTAGTAGGTCTAGATCAGGGCCATCCAACTCTGCTCTTGGAGAGCTACCATCTTTCAGAGTTCAGCCCCAATCAAGCACACCTGAACCAGCTAATCAGTGTTCAAACTTATTCAAAAATTCCACTGAAAAGACTAAAAAGGCATGTGTTGGAGCAGGGCTGGAACTGAAGTCTACAGGACGGATGCTCTCCAGGAGCAAAACTGGAGACCCCTAGTCTAGACAGAAGATTGTTGGCTCCAAAATGTCTGTGCCCTTAAGCAAGCAGGTCACATTCAACCAGAGGTCCTGTGCCAACCTAACAACTGCCATTAAGATGAATGGGAATG
>NW_015513039.1:7080-7690 GCF_001515645.1 Sinocyclocheilus grahami | reverse complement strand
TCTTTTTTACTTTCAGACAATGCTCACCCAAAGCACAGAGCGCCTATTGTTTTGTGTACTGTAATGAGCTCTTTTTGCTCAGTGGACTGTGTGAATATGCATTTTTATATTTAGCAGCACACCCCCACCACAGCACTTTTCAAAGATGCTTGTGGCTGACCCCGAATCCCCTATCGATCCATAAAGAAACAAAAAGAAGTGAGATGCAGAAGCCTCAGTGCTGGAGGAGAATGAAATTTCACGCATGCAGCGGGAGATGTGTCACAAAATGTTGACTGGATTCACAAAAACAGGAGGAATCATCGCAAAATCACAACAGCGAGTATGATATGCTCCATTATCCAGATGATTACAGAAAACAGAGAGATATTTGTTTGGTTTTGGCCAATATATTCTAGAATGTACACATGGGAGTCAATTTTCATGATGCGCACTAAATTTTAGACTATTTTTTATTTTCAAAATGGGCTGTAATTCTCTGCTGTTTTAATGTTAGCCTGTTTTAATGTTACCATAATCAGTCTAAAGCTCATTTAAACAACAACATATATAGCAAACACATTTTGAAAAATGTTATGATGCTAAATAATAGATTATATTTTGCATTTTT
>NW_015513039.1:4160-6120 GCF_001515645.1 Sinocyclocheilus grahami | reverse complement strand
AAATGAAATCTGCTACAAGCCTGTACAGGTGAAATTAAAAATGAGTTCCATCTTCTAAATGTAGACCTGTCCACTGATAATACAGTAGCAGTTTTACTTGCACTGTACAATACTCCGAGCTAAGATCCTTAAACTCACATTACTGACATTTTCACCATTGTACCAATGAGCAATGTGATGACATTTTTTTTGTTCACAGCCTCATATATTTGTATTATTTCAATGTGTAGTTGTAGTCTACATCTTATTTGAAATCAATAATTTATAGTATTTTATAGCAAGCGCAGGTATTACAGTACACAGTTTAGTGGTAGGGTGCAAAATAACTATTTTTGTGTATTTAACGTATTTCTAAAAGAGTAAACAAACGTATCCTCCAATTATGACAGAGTAAAGAAATTCTATACACTTGCAAGAAAAAAAATAAATAATAATATTTGAGTAGATTAAATTAACTTTAGACTGAATGGTAATACAGGCATAAATGAAATGTCAGTATTATTTTAGACATTCTTCCATTAAAAGACAACTTCTAAGGTTTACTGGCGGTCTGATGTGGAACAAAGCCATGCGTTGTTTTCCACATCAATGAGAAATATTGTTTTGTCAGTAAAGGTAATTCGCTGCACACCTCGATAAGTATGTGCTAAAGAAAAGACTACAAAAACGTACACAGCTTTATAATTTTATTGACATGCACAAAGTGTGTCTCAATCTCACTTTCAAAACAAGAGCAAATAATTTCTTCAATCCTAATGTAATTAGTGTGGTTAATATCTGCCCGTCTCTGAAGTCCACTGAGAGTTCCCATGAGTGCTTGCACTGAAGTAATAGTGAAGTAATAGTGAGGCTCAACCTGTGCTGTGTCCTCTGGAGGAATGTGTCTGTTAATGATACATCTTTATCTTTAATCAGCCTGAGCAACAATGCCATCAGAAACACATTAAACTTTACATAATACATTAAAGTTGTATGGAACACAAAAATACTGATTTCAAATCATATGATAAGTCATTATTCACCCACCATAGCTCTCAAATGTCATTCACACTTGTTCGCATTCAATATCGGTGTCTCAAAGTGCTATATTCACGTTGGTATGGATCGTAGCAGATTTGTGTCTTTTCACAGCATCAATGATTGGTTTGCTAGATGGCATGTTTGATTCATAACCCTTTTAAGATCACTGAATTATGTACCGCCGTAACAACGTCCCACTATTGTTTAATTTAATGATTGTACAGCTCTATTCAAACCGTAATCCCAGAGTGCACATAGAAAGCAGCACGGCACATGATGAATTTGAACATTATGTATCACTAGAGCCCATTTAGGCCTACACATTACTGGAAAAGACAAGAATTAAAGGATTGCTGTTCTCAGTACGAGCTAATGACTGGATTGGACAGCTATAAATATTAAATGAGTGATTATTTGGGAAGAAGAGCACTGACAGTTACTGTGACAAAGCTTTACTGTAAATTCATATATACATGACAAGCAGTGCAGGATTTGAATATTTAGGCTCAAAATCCCTCAATTTGCAGCCAGTCACTTTGTTATCCTGTCCCACAGCTTTCAAATAATTGAGAGGACTTTGAGTGGCTACACAAAGACGGCTTCCTGCTTTAAACGTCTAACACGCCATTTGAAATCCAAAAGAGAAGGAATGCATTAGGCCTTTCCTCCCATCTCTGGGGAGGACAACAGTTGCTGTAGTCACAGCGCTGATCGCAAGGGGTCTGTCTCACAAATCACTCAGAGTCCAGGACATCCATGTCTCGAGTATGTTGAGGATGTAGATGGCGGTTTATGATACACCTCTCATCTGACCGTGAAGCTGTCTGATAGCGCCACTAAACTTCCAGTCTTTGCAAATGAGATTTTAACCTGTGGTTCCCCAGAGATGTGCTGCAGTACTTCCGCTCATGCTGTGGCTCCCAGCAGCACTCTTGTCTGT
>NW_015513039.1:2664-3509 GCF_001515645.1 Sinocyclocheilus grahami | reverse complement strand
AAATGACCCGTACCAGGACTAATGCTGGGTACTTCTTCTTGGGCATCTACCAGAAGGTTAAACATGTAAAACAGCCAGTCTTCACAGCACCATCTGTCCTCCTGCTGTCAGAGGACAAAGTGTGAGAAGTTGCGCTGTGGCATAAGCAACATAACCAGCAGGAGACCTTTTCCTTGACATAAACTGATTACCGGTTCCCCATTCCAATAGCCACAGGATGATCAAACATCTCTTTGAACTTATCATCAAATGACTTGTAAGCATCTGTTCCTTTAGACCGCAAGAGGGAAATGTTCAATTCACCATCACTACCTGTGTAGTAGGACAAAATTATTCTTCATGCAGAGGTCACCCAATTTAATACTCTTCCAGTTGGAAAGAAAGTTTAACAGCACAAGCAGGGCTGCAGTACAAAATAAATAGAATAGTGCATTACAAATACTTTATATGGTTAAAGCCTGGAATACACTACATGATTTTTGCCCCAATTTTCCACCGATATACAGTCTGGAGAAGTCGACGCTAGTTGCCGAAAGTCAGATTCAGTCTGCAGATTTGAGTTGACAGATTCAACAGAATATTGCGTAGTGTATGATGGTCACAGACACTGATTTTTTAGCTTCAGTATATGATTCCATCCAGTCGGAGGATATCAAACGTGTTTGATATTTTCAGACAATTTTAGAACACGTTGTTTTCATTTGTCACGCGTCTCCTAGCAACAAGGCGCACGTATCTGCGTTAGTTTGTTGTGATCGGAACAACATGAAAGTCTGGTAGTGAATGATCCGTGTAGTGTATCCTTTGTCACTATTTACAAAGTCGGTAAGTGTATGATGCCTAGT
>NW_015513039.1:0-2141 GCF_001515645.1 Sinocyclocheilus grahami | reverse complement strand
CTCCTGTACAAAACAGTTTGCTTCTTTGTTGATTGTTCAGAAGAGGTATAAAATATAATGTATCTGTCTCTTGTTAAAACACTCAAAATGCCTTACTCCATGCGAACAACCACTTCAATTAAAAGTCGTCCCACTGGGTACGACTGGATTTTATAACTAATAGTCCAAATAAAACTAAAGTTGGACTTTGGAAATCTTTAAATGAACCTCTGTTCTCTATGTTCTGTGTTTCCTATGGTTACCCCATCCTAATCCCACTATCTCCTGAGGAGCTGGAGAATTAGTCCTGGGCTAAGCAGTGTTTTTTTCTCAATGTTGAATAATCCCTAACCGAGCTACTCAAATTGAAAATCCTTTTGATGTCTAGTCAAACAAATATTCCTAGTGGGTATAGCGATCTATCTACAACATGCAGTAAAGTTAAGGTCCCCCGTGTGCCTCAACTTAGACCCTGGAACTGTGTGATCGATTATCTCTATGGTGTGACTCCCCAGAGAATGGATCTAGCCTAATGTCTATCCCTGAGTCGCTGACTGTGGAGGATTACATTAAGAAGGCTCCTATTAGAGTAAGGCCTGGTTTTTATTGACCACCAAAGTTTTAACAAAGCAGCTGCAAAAACTGCTGTCTTCTATTTACATCTTGCTGTCTTGGAGTAAATAAAAAGAGGAAATTATTGACTGATCTCTTCCTTTTTTAGTGCCTACAACCAGCGGCCATTATGAATTCTCAGTGATGCTGTATGGACTGATGAATGTTCCTGTCCTGCTTCTAGATACTGATTTACGCTTCAGTCATTATCTTTACAATGCAATGCTTACTTTACTAACAGATTCGATCATTTAATAATTTCTTAAAACTAATTATTTTATGACCATATAATATTAGTGCATATTTTATTTAAATGTTTCTTACAAAAAAAATACAAACTCTCACTGCTCTCACTTCCTTCTTTTCAACTGTCACATCTGGCATGTTAACTAGGGGAATTTGTAAGACACTATTTTCTTTAAAGCTGTTTTGAAAGAATATGTATGCAGAAAGTGCTATACAAATAAAACTTATTTGACTTGACTACATCTGGATGACATTTGGGTACACTACGCCTCTCTGAAAAGGAAAATATTGTGTCAGAACTATGAATGGAATTGCTGAAGAAGTTTTATTAATTCAGTGCCTTTCACAAGCTCAAGGTCATTGTACAGAAAAAGCCATTTGAGTCATTACAAAAAAAAGAACAAGAGCACTACTTTTGGGAAAACAACAACAAAACAACCTCATGGAGGACAAACTTTATTGATTTCACTTTCAATTCAAAATCCTAAAACCTAAAATGTGTACACCTTATAGTATTTTGAAAGTATTTTGATTTGAAAGTGTAATGAAAGAGATATTTGGTGGGAATCCTAAGCTTTTTTAATTTGTGACCTACTTTAGTAGGTTAACATGACATTTTAATTATATGGCTTCTTACCTCATATCTTTGCTAAAGTAGTCTCACTGCAACTGAAACTGAAGCAGCTAGTTGAAATTTCACAAATTTTCAAAAACCCTTTTCCATTGTAGTTGATGCAAGACATCCGCCTTGCATTTCAGTGCCTTAGACATTTCACATCAGATTTTGGAAACATAAGGCAGTATTAATCATTTCAGTTGCAAAATGCATCAGACAGTCATTAAACAGTTCATGTCATCTAAAATGTCCCATCAGGAGTAAAGGCAGGCTGATCGTGACTTGCATGAAGGTGAACCACAAGGCATCAAGATTACATTAAGAAGACATTAGAATAAGACTTACATTGCATTAGTCACTTTAAAATACTGTCGAATTCCATTAGATCCTACTGCATTTGAATGAATACAAATGGGTGAAACTTACACCTAACCTGCCCTTCACCTAGTGCCTACAACCTGTTTCAGTTTTTGAACTTGGATATGAAGGAATCCATCAGCCATATATTGTACAGATTGACACAAACACAGAAACCTAGAGTACATCCACTCACCCAGAGGCTAAACACATGGCAGGCCTATTGGATTTTCTCTTCTTCTCCGTGTTGTGCTTTGCTTTAAGATTCAGACAGGTTTGATAATAAGTTAACTTTTTTTTATGCAGGACTGTATAGATAAAAAAAAAAAAA
>NW_015513038.1:7484-7690 GCF_001515645.1 Sinocyclocheilus grahami | reverse complement strand
TTATGGGCTAATTTTCATTTTTGGGTGAACTAACCCTTTAACTTAGCTAACCTACTGCCTGCACTGACACCTATACAGCATAGTAACTGAAATGAAACTTTAAGTAATTGATCTGATATACTCTTTAAAGGAGTTCTTAGCCAGGGTAGCACCTTCAAGGCTGTAGCCAGGGTTTTAAAATGACCGAGGTCCCAAATCACCACCCC
>NW_015513038.1:2352-3047 GCF_001515645.1 Sinocyclocheilus grahami | reverse complement strand
ACAACCCAAATGCAGTGAATTACGAAAGAGAAACGGAGAGCAGACAGAAAATTTATACACACGAGGCCGTGGGGACGACGACGTGCCGAACAGACACGCAGTCATCTACATACACGCCAACATGGTGGCGCCAGTCAACTATACCACACGGAGACGCCGTGCAATGCAGTAATGCACACAGACATATGCTGAACTGCTGCTGTTGTTGTTTTGCGCTGGTGCTGTTTAATCAGTGATGGAGAAAGGAAATATTTGATTTGATAGATGTTGTGTTTACCCAGTCCTTCGTCTTGCAGATAAATTTAACTTCCTTAAAGTGTTAGAACAAGCTTCTTTCCTCTCTAGCTCATTTACAGCTGATGGGCGGCGTTTCTGTTATACAAACCCCATGTATTCCACTAGTTTATTAGTTCATGTTGGATGTGTACTATTACTTAAAGACATAGTTCGGTAAAAAAAAGTCAATTCTGTCATTATTTACTCACTCGTGTTGTCCCTAACCTAAAAAGATTGTGTAGAAACTATTTTCACTCAGAAATTGCTAGTAAATTTGACAATTACAAAGAGACGTCAAGTAACACTATAAATTGAAGTGAAGACACTTTTTTCTTCACTTTTTTTTCAGTATTTTCTTGTAAGACATGCTCCACAACTTTGGGGGAAAAATTTTTTTTACAGTGTGTATGACATTTTTT
>NW_015513038.1:0-974 GCF_001515645.1 Sinocyclocheilus grahami | reverse complement strand
CACACTACACGCTCCGTGTGCTGGGAAGGAGGTCACACACAAACATACACCAGTGTGTGTGTGTGCATGCGTTTAAGTCGTAGTGGCAGTTAAACACAGTGTAATGGTCAGAGAGGGTGATACTGATCTGATACTACAGGGCGATACCTCTGACAGGAAGTATGACCTCTGACTCTTACAGCAAAAGGACACCCTACCTCTTTTCATCCTGTCTTTTTATTAAGATGAATTAGAATGTGGAGAGGCCGAATTCATTGAACAAAGGAAGGTACAAAGAGAGAGAGGAAAGGATAAAGAAATAACAATTTAGCAATCAATTCTGTAACATACGCAAACTGAAGTCTGAACTGAACTGATGCAAATTTGGTTGTAAGTTACTATAGTCTTATTATGTGTTATAAAATTCTTCAGAGAATACCAAAATCCATAAATCTTTTTCTTATTATATTGTGTTACTCCATAAAAATAACTAATTGCATTGCTTTAGTTACTTTTTTTAGAAAGTAATGTATTACGTTACTTTTGGTAACCTGAGCTAGGGCTTGCTTATTTGTTGTTCAATACCAAATTACAGTTTTTCTCAGTCGCTTTGGTGCATTTCTCACATCACTATTTACATTTGCACAACAGTTAGTTCAACCTTCACAACATTTAGTCATTTGTGCACATCATAGTAGCAGTTTCTCATTCCTTCGAACAAATTGCAAATGCTTTTGGACATGCATCAATTGCTTTCATACAACTCTCTGCTGTTTTATAACATTATCATTTGCTTATGTCATGTCAGTCAAAATTAACTATACTTGTGAATGCTGAATAGTCATTCCATATAAAACTAATAGTCCTCATTTCATTTCTTGAGTCATTACATACAAAAATGTTGAACTAGTTGTCAAAATCTGTTAAGCAAATAAAAAATAAAAAAAAAATTCTTGAAAATGTCTCCTAAATTGAACAATTTCTCTCAGGTGAAT
>NW_015513037.1:6763-7693 GCF_001515645.1 Sinocyclocheilus grahami | reverse complement strand
CATTATGAATGTTCCAGCCCTTCCCGTGCAGCGTCTCCGTGACGTCTCTATCACAACATGCATCCGTGTGCAGGGTAATACCAGGGGATTTATTATAGGGCACTGTATTATCAGACTCGTACAGATATCAAATCCTCACTGGCTTATGAAATGTCAGTTTTCAGCTCATCACGATGGGTTTCCTGTGGTTGGCTGCAGACAGCAGCACACAGCCGTAGGCCGCTCGAGCTCAAGCTGCATTTCTGGGAATGGTGCCATCACTCAGCTGGGTTCAGCACGCTATGCTACGGCAAACTGCTGACTGCTGTTATGCCCATCTACCCAAACAACTCCCACTGGTGCTTCTCCACCTGCACAAACTGGCACCAACAACCCAGGATCGCTTCTGACCAAGCAGCCATGAAGAGAAGAATAACAGACGACACTTCACGCGTGATGTTCAGCACATTACACACTCTGACACTGT
Source organism: Sinocyclocheilus grahami (assembly GCF_001515645.1). NCBI lineage: Eukaryota > Metazoa > Chordata > Actinopteri > Cypriniformes > Cyprinidae > Sinocyclocheilus > Sinocyclocheilus grahami. The sequence goes on along the minus strand of NW_015513037.1, from coordinate 7,227 downwards.
GCTTTCCACTTCAAAACACGTTTGTCTGTGCTTGTAAAGTTTGGTTCTTCTTGAAGCGACTGATTAATTCTGTTAATCAATAGCTGTGGGAAGAGGTTTTAATAGATGGTTTCTGTGCTATTATTACAACGCCATTTTCTATGCAACCTTCTGTCTAGAAACTCATCGGGACTCCAGCCGCCCTAGTCATTATCACTGTGATTTGCATAAAATTGTATGCAAATTAAAATATTTTATTACACAGTCAAAAATAGAGCTCTTAATTGTTTGCCAAAGATGTACGTCACTCACGGTCTCTAAATAGGGAAAATATCTGTACTGGGATCTGAATGACTCTGAGTAGGATTTAAAACAAACAAACACAGAAAATGCCTCCGACTGTTTTCACACTCGGTTCATGGTTCATCAGTTTTACATACATTTACGTCAAATTAAGTGTGGTCATTGGCGTTTTTTAAGCTAAA
>NW_015513037.1:2042-2462 GCF_001515645.1 Sinocyclocheilus grahami | reverse complement strand
CCATCTGCCTGAGCAAGCTAATGAGCCTCTACCTGCTAAGAAGAAACCCTTCATTACCTGCTGAATGGATGCTAAGTACCATATGTGGAGATGAACTGGTCATTGAGGGCTTTTTAGATCTTTATTATGCCTCTTCTTTACAGAAGAACTCGCACTGTTTCCCTCAGTGCATCATTCACTTCCTACTGCTTTGTTTATTTATTCTGTTGATGCTTTGTTGAGTTTTTTCCCCAGTTGCTTATCTTTGTCTTCATCTCTGTTATTCTAATGCATGCTCTAAGCAATCATATTACAGTTTTCACCTAGCTATTGATAAAACAGGTGCACAACTCTGGTTTCTAGATATGACTCTGGTCTCATATATAGAGACGAAATTTTTCACCTGCTTTATCATTGAGAATTATCACTCTCTCAACTTCA
>NW_015513037.1:0-1754 GCF_001515645.1 Sinocyclocheilus grahami | reverse complement strand
TTTCACCATTTGGTTTGGTTCAATCGTGGCTTTATTGAAAACGTTTTAAATCATTAAAAATGTGTTAAGCGTGGAGCGCGGGCTAATGAAGCATAAAGAAATAGAAAGGTGAAAGAATTTTAGTATTTTATTTTATTTTTTATTTGTATGCCTAATATGTCGAAAATGCCAAACGTTTCGTTATCATCACTGATCAGTTATGAATTCACGAATCACGTAAACGATAGGCCTATTTACAATTCAAAAAGGCCATATTAGAGGAAAAAGTCGAGCAGTTTCCATCACTGTCTAACATATCATAAAACAGTTGTCAAATATTCAATGTTTCGCTATTTGCCTGCATTCTCCAAGCTGCAGCTCCTCATATTATTGAAGTGTTTCAGTTAGCAGTGAACCGGTTCGAAGTCCTTTTAAGACATATTCTATAGTACGCATTCTATAGTCTTTGACCGGTTACCTCACCTAAATATGTTCATAGATTTGTTGGATGTTATCTTTGGAATGGAAATATGGATATTTTATTTGTAAACATCATTCTTTTATTTCAGTTAATGTCATAAAACTAGCTAGCTGAGCCAATAGTAGTGCTGACAGTGTAAACATGACTGAAGGCGCGAAACGCAGAGGAACCGAATTGAGTGAGTCAATAGGGCCTTTCGCACCGCGGGAACCTTTTCATAGTACCAGAACTAATTGTGGAACTACCCACTTTTTGGCGTTTTCGCACCGCCGGAACTGAGTGCGATTTTTAGACTGCCTTTTTCGAGAACCAAATTAGCTCCTACTCCAGAGCAGGGTCTAACCAGCACAACTGGTACTAATCGTGATGTAAGTAGACATTGATTGGCCAAACGTGTACGAAACCCGCCATGATTTAAAACTCCATGTAAACATTGTGTCAACTTATTTCGCAAGTATGGAGAACAGCGATAGATGGACGGACGCTGAAGTGCAGGCACTTGTAGCAAATGTAGCACTGCCAGTTGTCGTTGGAGATTCTTAGTCCTCCTTTCCGTTCTTTCAATCGCTTTACGTATACGTCGACATTCCATGTCCATTATTGTGAAACCCGCGAGACACAACAAACACAGCTCCGATCACAGCGTCCTCCATCCTCCTGTTGTTAACGTTGTTCTTCTTTGTTTCTGTTGTTGAACGCCGCGCACAAATGACGTCGCTGTCGACCGGCTTACGTCACTTTCTAGTACACACTGTCAGTGCGAATGCAACCCTTTAAATGGTACTGGGAAATAGTTCGCACAAAATCGTCCCAGTGCTTTAGTACCGTACATTTAGTTCTGGAACTAAAGCGGTGCGAAAGGCTCTATTTACGCTGGAACCGCTCCGTTTGATTCAAACTCGTGACTTCGATCACTCAGTTCAAGAAAAAAATATCGAATTTCGGTATAGTTTGTAAAAGCACATAGTGATGGGTGAAACAGAGCTTTTTGAAACTCTGAATCAGTTAAACCATTGCGTCGCATCATTTGATTCAGACTTCACGAATCATTTAGCGAATTTAAAAATTAGTGATCTGAGCTCCTAAGTCCCGATCTGAAATGATGGATTCCGAAACATTATTCTAATCGGAATTTCAGAGCGCAGAGCGCAAATCCTTTGATTTAGATCAGAACTTCGGAGCACGAATCGCGAATCATTTGATTTAGGTTGGAACTTCGGAGGGTATGCGAATCATTTGTTTCAGAACGGTACTTCGGAGCAAGTATTGCGAATCTTATTCTGATTTTTGTTTA
>NW_015513036.1:7249-7694 GCF_001515645.1 Sinocyclocheilus grahami | reverse complement strand
GGACTCGTCGCCGTCGGTGCTGGAGATCCTGGACACGGCGGGCACCGAGCAGTTCGCCTCCATGCGCGACCTGTACATCAAGAACGGCCAGGGCTTCATCCTCGTCTACAGTCTGGTCAACCAGCAGAGCTTCCAGGACATCAAGCCCATGCGCGACCAGATCATCCGCGTCAAGCGCTACGAACGCGTGCCCATGATCCTGGTGGGCAACAAGCTGGACCTGGAGGGCGAGAGGGAGGTGTCTGCCGGGGAAGGCAAGGCGCTGGCGGACGAGTGGAGCTGCCCGTTCATGGAGACCTCGGCCAAAAACAAAGGCTCGGTGGACGAGCTGTTCGCGGAGATCGTGCGGCAGATGAACTACGCGTCTGCGCCGCGCGGAGATGACCAGTGCTGCGCGTCCTGCGCGATCCTTTAAACCCCAGCGCCGCTTCTGGGTTCTCCGTCG
>NW_015513036.1:4944-6112 GCF_001515645.1 Sinocyclocheilus grahami | reverse complement strand
AAAAAAACTTCATGCACAGTGTTTGTTTGCCCTCCTTTCATTTGAGAAGGTGAGTGCTACCCTGCTCTCTTTCTCGTAAGCAGCTGGTGATTGTGCGTAATTTGCGCTGGTGTTCTGCCGGACAGGTCTGATGACACTGAACACATCGCGCTGGGTGGAGTTACAGTAGGGCTCGTGTAGCAGGAGGAGCTCCGCGTCCTGCACTGGAGAAATGATGACTTAAAGACACACACAGATGTTTGCTCGAGGTTTAGAAGTAGCCGTGTTTCAGATCAGGCGTTGGCCGCTGCGCGTAATTACGCATGTGTGACGTGTTCCTGTGCTTCCCAAATGTCTTAATGTTGGCTTTTAAGGGTAATACTGCATTTTTCAGTCAAAGGTAATAGCGTCGTCTCTGAGGAGTCACTAGTTGTCTTGACTGGGTGGAGTTCGATATCATTTTAGATGCTTTTGCCACTTTGTATTTAAAAAGTGCTGGATTTGTGAAGTTTTAGCACTTTGTTGGTCAGTATGGGCTAGGCTTGTGCAGCTTTTATTGACGTGCTTGTTTGCACTATTAAAAAGAGAGCTCATCCAAAAACAGTCATCATTTCTCTCCTCGTGTTGTTTCAAACTGACTTTATTCAATGAAACACTAAAGATATTTTGAAAAATCTTGGTGAACACATAGATTTGATGTGAAATAGTCTTTATGTGTGTTCTACGGAAGAGCCAAACAATAGTTTGGAAAGATAAGGGGTTGGGAGTAAATGAGATAATTAAGTGAACTGTCCCTTTAATCTACATACTTCTGAGATCTCAATGTGCCTCAACATTTTTAAAGAGAGACAGTTCACCCCAAAATTAAAATGGTCACTATTTACTCTCCGCCAAGCTGTTTTAAACCTGTACGAGTTTCTTTCAGCTGCCGAACACAAAAGAAGATATTTTGGCGAATGTTGGGAACCAAACAGCTGCTGGTCCCCATTGACTTCCGCGGTAGTTTTTTCATACTGTGGAATTCAATGGCTACCGTCGAGTGTTTCCTCATCCATATTAATCTAAATATCTTCTATGTTCAGTGGATGAAAGACATTCATACAGGTTTGGAACGACACGAGGGTGTGTAAATGACAGAACGGTCATTTTTTAAGTGAAAATATCCCTTTAATTTCCAAAGACAGTCCTA
>NW_015513036.1:0-1169 GCF_001515645.1 Sinocyclocheilus grahami | reverse complement strand
ATATACCCCAGCGACTTAACACTGCTTCTGTGCTGCAGGGTCACGTATATCGCTAAAAAACATTAAATGACACTATGATTAAGACGTATTGCATTTTGCTGATGTTTTATACCTGTGGTCTCTGAAAACCCAATGTATTGTTTTTATGGATCTCGTCTGTTGCATATTATTGAACTTAGTTGAAGTTTGAATCCTGATACATATGGAAGCCTGCTTCTACCATTGAATATTAAAAAAAAAAAAGTAATTACAAATTTTAATCTCACAATTCTAACTTTTCTTCTTCTTCTCAGAATTGTGTGATATAAACTCGCAATTGTGAGAAAAGAAGTCAAAATTGCACAACATGCAATTACCTACAGGCTTCCATAGATATTTCAGTGATCTGTCACCGTTCAGTCATCTAGTTCCTGACTGACTTCTGTGACGCACAACAAATGTTTAACATGTTTAGTGGCTGAACTTCACATGAACAAACCGGAGAGCAGCAATCCGCTACCTAGTTCTTCTTATTATACGTGTTTTATTCAATTTTAATATCTGAATGTTAATTTGAAACAAAAACAAAAAGCTAGATGTCAGTTAGATAAATTAGATATCAGTCTACATGTGCTTCATGACATAATATCTTTGCTATGTCCTTTGAAGGCATCCACATGCAAACGAATTGAAGTGGAAGCAACTCGACTTGTTTTACAGAATGCAGAAGTTGTTGCTCATAACTCACATTGACTTCCAGTGAATGGACAACCTGCGTTACGCTGAAGAGCGTCAGTCATACAGGTTTGAAATGACTGTAGAGTAATTCGTTTGATTTAAAGTATGTTTTTGGGTTGTCAAAAGGAACGTGAGAAAAAGAAAGGTCATCGAGCGACATGTGGCCGTGTAAACTGGTTAACCACCGTCCCTAATGCATAATAATCTCCCAGTTCTGCCATTATTTAAAAACGTCTGAAGCTTTCAAGCTGTGCTGGATCATAAAGTGTGTCCATCTTTACAGAGGAAGTCGTGTTCTTGTGTTTCTGAGAGTCACGTGGCCACACCTTGTGGTTCACCACATTCATGTCGATGGTGGAGGATCTGAATGTTTGTCAAACAGGAGCTGGTGAGCACGCCGTCACTGCGAGCTGTGAACTCTGATTGCATCTCTGATGCTTCCTTCACACCGT
>NW_015513035.1:6968-7696 GCF_001515645.1 Sinocyclocheilus grahami | reverse complement strand
ATATATATATATATATATATATATATATATATATATATTTACAAGCATCTCCTAAAAACATCAATTGCAGTTGAAAGAGATGTATTCGTTTACACAGAAGTAATGGGGAAAATTGTAGTAAAGTTTTATGAATTAGGGCAAATATTAATTTAATCCAAAGCTGTTTTGAACTGTTGATGCACCATTAGATGTTTTTTTATACCTGGATCATCTTCATCAAGTCTTAAAATGCATTTAGATGCTTGAGGTAATTGAAAGGCATCTCAAAGGCCTCCAAATTAAAATGAAGGATTTTCAATTTGCATCGATTACCTTGAGGAAACAATGTTTTCTTTTTGAAGAACACAGACTCATTCCCATTTTGTGTAGTGTAGAAATGCTATAGAGGAGAATTGAGCCATCCACTCTCAGTTCCTCATTAAATTCACAGTAGCTATATTTAAACATCATTAATAAAAGAACATAATTCTCTTCATTTATTAATTAATTGCCCTGACAATTACAATATAGACACTATACCAGACTGTGAATGCTTTCTGGTAATTGTATTTAGTAGGTACAAAGGGGAGGGCAAAGCTTTTTATGTCTTTAAAAGCAAAATTTTTAGAGCTGAGGAAACTGTTTAGCATATACTTGAGTGCATGATAAAAAAAATCTACTTTCGGATTTCTTTTTTTTTTTGTATGCTTAAGTGTTTAAGAAAAATAATTATAATAACTTACCAGTAT
>NW_015513035.1:4185-6673 GCF_001515645.1 Sinocyclocheilus grahami | reverse complement strand
AAAAAAAAAAAAAACGTTTCCCTAGAATGAACAAAACAGGTGAAACACAAAATGTATATCACATAACTTTTATTAATGCTCTTAGTTACATCCTTAAACAGTATCAGCCAAAAAACATCACAAACCCAAACATAACTGGGCAGGAATGAAATGAAATGAGGTCAATAACAAACTGAAGAGGAAACCAAACGAAAGAGAAGAAACCAGAAGAATTTGAAGCCAAGCACTCCAAATAAATATATCACATATCTAACCATATTATACCATTAGTCTGCTACGCTTTCAGAAAGATTCTTATTTAAATATATAGTTTAAAATCTTAAAAAAGCAAAGGGCATCATAGTAGTTGCAGTTTGTAGGCAAAGGAAAGCAGTGGCGATCGGCGTGTGGGAAGGGGCAGGAAAGAAGGGGAGAGGAGAGACTTTGTGTGCACACTCATTCAGAACTCATTTCGAGAGGGGGATGGGAGGGGAATGGGGTGCCCGGCACATGCACACGGTTACAGTATTCAGGCAGCTGGAACAGAGCTGAGATGGAGGTCAGGAAGCCTCGATTCACAGCATGGGCTCCCGGCAAAGGACAATCTCCAGCTCTGTGCGGTACAGTTTTCCCCCGTCTGACAGTGCCATGATGCTTTGCTTATAACCAGTCAGGCTCTTAGAGTCCACGTCCTGAGGTTAAACACAATCACAATTTGTGGAATTGCGTTCCTTATCTGTCATTGTCAAATGCTATAATAATTCTCACCTTATTGTTCTTCTCATAGAGGTCCTTCAGGAGAGCATCCAGCTCCTGCTCATCAATATAGCCATTTCCATCCTTGAAAGCAGAAAACAACGCCTGTGAAATTCTGCTAGTTATAGTTTAGAAAATCGTTGAATGTTCTTCTGAGGAACAAATAAGGACTTTTCTAGACTTTAAAGTCCTCTGGAGCCATAAAACACACAATGAAATGTAACTGTTAACAACCCAATCACTCAGTGAGAACTTGAGAACTGGATCAGTCCAATTTGTGAATGAATCATTCAGTGAATCATTTTGTGAACTGGATCAACTCGTTCATCCATCTCTCATAGATTCAAGATCTTTATTGAATAACAGGTTTTATTTAGATCATATGGCTTCAGAAAACTTGGAATACAGTGCACAAGTTCTATAGACTTATAGATATGTGCTTGATGCTGATAAGCTTCAGTCTCTATTCACTGTTATAGCATAGAAAGGAACGACCAGTAAAACTCATTAAAATGTCAGCTTTTGTGTCCCATAGAAGAAAACAAGTCACAGGTATCAGGGTTATTAGTTAATTAAAACTAAAACATAAAAAAAAATAAAATAAAAAAATTAGTATAAAGTATAATAAATTTAATATACATTAATGTGTGTGTGTGTATATAATTTAATAGTTGTCAAGGCAACATTTTCATTTAGTTTAACTTGATGTATTAAAATAACTAAAACTGTTATAAACATTTACAAAACTATGTAGATACAGTATATTTAAAAAAATACATTTTAAATAAAAAGTATACAAACACAACTACATTTATAAAACTAACAAAAATGAAAACAAAAAAATATCAAATAAAAAACTAGCATCTCAATATATATAGTATTTGTATGAACAGGATCATATTGGCTTATACTGATAATTGTTAGATGTTTACTGTCTGTTAAGTGACTGTGTTTTTTCAAAGGCCTGTCTGTTTGAATTCTTGTATTATGACTATAAGCCATATTAGTGCTCAGATGGCTTGGCAAGTGTCTTGCTCTCAATATTTTTCTGCAGTAAGGCATTGTGACTGATGAAGAAACAAACACAAAAACAAAATGAGAACTAAACTAATCATAACTCTGACATAAACTTACATGTTAACACTGAATGCAAATTGTGTTCATGTGGACTAGATTTCACAATTGAAAGTTGGTTCTCACAGCAAGCCTCTAGTTTAGCGAGTGGGTGATGCTGTCTAATGGTCTCTATTTGCTCACAGATATTGCGTTTATCTTGATTATATAGAACAAGGTTTAGATAATCTTGTCTTCCTAGAGGGCATACGCCTGGTCTCTGTAAGTTAGCTGGAGAAGGACTGATTATGAACTTGTGGTAGCACCGCATTAAATAGCAATTTTCATCTTGCAGTAATTTTCATTGGGATTTCTGTAATTACAAGTAGCTGGCACTTAAACTGTTGTAAATGTGCTTCTGATTTTGCATTTTAAATCATTTTCCAAATGATGATACCACCAAGCTGGAAGATGTGGGCAGAAAAACAGGTGCAGTTGCTTCTGCTCATTTACATGTGCAGGTGAACAGGGACGCTGTTTTGCATTCAGAAGGCGCTCACGAAGGAGGGGAAGATCAAATTTCCAGCAACATTTCAGCAGTGCATACAAATCTATACAATACCCTAAAGCCCTGCAAAAGACATTACATTATCTTTACATTACCTTATCATAGTATGCAAAGATGGCGTTGAACTGCTCA
>NW_015513035.1:0-1217 GCF_001515645.1 Sinocyclocheilus grahami | reverse complement strand
GCTGTTTAATGCCACTCAGCGGGTGTTGCATACATCAGTCCAAAAAAAGTGAAATAAAAAGCGCCCATCCATAAAAATAATTAAAAAAGTGTCTCACACGGCTCCAGGGGGTGAATAAAGGCCTCCTGTAGCGAATCGATACGTTTTTGTAAGAAAAATATCCATATTCAAAACGTAATAATCACTTTAATGTAGCTCGAGCTGACAGTTGTGCACAGAAGCAGCTCTGGGAGAATGACGTAAGAGGTTGGCTTTGCGCATGCGCCGCTCAGAAGTGACGAACACGGAAGCGCAGGGGAGAGATCAAAACAAAACAACGGTCACTTATTAGAAGTACAAAACGAGGATTTGTAAAAGGGGTCATATGATGCCCATTTTCCACAAGTTGATATGATTCTTTAGGGTCTTAATGAAAAGTCTGTAACATAGTTTGGTTAAAATTTCTCAATGGTAGTGTAAAAACACCTTTTTTTCCCCTGTCAAAAACAGCTGTTTTCAGATCAAGTCGTTTTTGTAGCATTTCCCTTTAAATGTTAATGAGCTCTGCTGACCCCGCCCCTCTCTTCTCAGAGAGACTGTTTACTTTAGCCACATTTATCTGAAACTTGCTAATTAGCACATTATTAGGAAAGGCGATTTGCAAAGATTCATTACAAAACATTATACTCACTTCAGTAGATGAGGCTGGATCATGAATGATTTGCGCGAACAGTATTTAGGCAGATCGTGGGAGCATTCCCTTCAGAAACGAACAAAATCCACTGTGAGTTCAGCGGCTCAGATGTCGGGAGTAAATGACGACTGCTATGTTCATTATTACATCCAACAACAGAACAACTCAATCGCTTAGGAGTCATTCTTGTCTACATCTGCTCCAGCGGTGAAACAATGGCGGACTGATGACAGCTCACTCAGGGTGGGTCTAAGGTAGGGCTTCACGATATTGGAAAAAACTCGCATTGCGATATTTTATTTTTCTGCGATATATATTGCGATAAGAAAAAAAAAAATCACCACATGACTTTAACAGTTTATTTGGGGGAAAAATAATCAATGATTGAGGTGATTTTGTAGGCGAGTAAATCAGCATAGGAAATAAACAAATTACAAGCATAGATTAATAACAGAACAAAGATACAAATGAAATAAGCAGTGCTTTAAATTTTTCAGGTAAGTCTTACAGTATTCAGGTACAGAAATTGAATAATCAAATGTAA
>NW_015513034.1:6943-7696 GCF_001515645.1 Sinocyclocheilus grahami | reverse complement strand
ATATATATAAACTAAATAATAAAGTGTGATAATATGAATATATTTTAAAATAAAAATACAATTATTTTATAGTAAATATAAAAATAAAAGGCTAATTTTTATTCTTTTATATGAATTTTCATCTTTTCAAACTTAAAATCAGCAAGCTTTTATTTTTGGCGGGTTGCCTGCAAGTAAGTATTTGCGCTGCCGGGTTTAGCGCTGTCAGTGAATGAAAGTGAAGAGCGTCAGTGAATGAAATGTCACAGTTTTGCATTGTGTTTTGAAAACGGAAGCGGATAGCCTAGATTTATGCTCTCAGATCGAATAGAAATCTTATTACAGTTTGTCGATCTAAAATTGTAATTGAGCATTAACAGCTGTCAACCATGTCGGTACGCAAATTAGCTTATTTACATTTTATTAACTTATTTACACAGCGCAATTTTTATTCTGGTCACGCATGCGCACCCCTGACTAAAAGACATTCATCCTTACAATGAGGTCAGAACAAACATCTTCCAAAAGCATATTTATTTTGAAGGAAGCAAGACAAATCTTTTATCTGATTGTATTATATATAAAAAAACACTGTCCATATTAATCAATCTGTCCATGAAATGACCTTTAAAAAACCATAACCCAAAGGCATGAGGAATACATGATGTTTGATGAAACGTAAAGTGAAATACCAACGACAGAGACCTTTTAAAAATTATGCACATAAAACTTACAAATGCCTAGAACAGAAATTGTATTCAGCCCCTTTCACTA
>NW_015513034.1:1565-3390 GCF_001515645.1 Sinocyclocheilus grahami | reverse complement strand
TATAAAAGCATCATAAAATATGATCCTGAAAGATAAAGCGATATTTCAGTGTTGCGTGAAAACTGTTGATAAAATTCCAAGCAACTTATTAACAATCATGTGTAAATGAGGGTAGATAAAGCATGTCTAATTACAAACCGCTGCATTTAAAATGTTACGTGCAATTATTCATTGGTGATCAGCTGAAAGCCAACTGCTGACCCAAGCGCACTCATAATAATTCACAGCATAGTGATTTACTTTAACACACTTCATCAAGTGCTTCAACAAAATCAACACACAAAATACATATTCAATCAAGCATTATGCAAAAGCTCAAAGCGTCAGGCATTTGACATTGACATATTTAAAATATTGACTGACAAAACCTGATGAGGGAATAGACGGCAATTAATGTGCAACAAAACAAATGGAATCTCTTGACACAGGCCCATTTGATCACATTTCCATATGCATTAATGCCTATTAAGCTTCTAAACTGGACATCTGGGACAGTGTAGGGAGCTGCAAACAAAGTTTTACCCCTTTGATGCTTTATGCTTTTTAGGGCAAAAAGGATCAATAAGGCCACAAACTGTATTACCCTTTAGTCTGATTATTTTGTCTTGTGCACGGAGAACCTCAGTCAGTCACTTTAAAGTAGTGTAAAACATGTTTCTATGAAAATAATAATAATAAACATTCACATTAATTTGATTGTTATATTCTAATAATATCTGCATAATATATCTGCATAACAGTGTCCTAACAGAAAACAAGCAATGTAAGGTCACTTCATAAAGCATGTGCATACATGTCAATCAAACAGAGCACAACTGAAAACATTCGCAATATATGTTTTTACTAACAAAATTAGTAACTAGCAGTAAAGAGCAACTTTAATGGGTTTAACAAAAAATAAAGAGTAATCCCTTCACATTTATTTGCGACAGGAAAAAGTAATGTGAATATTATATTCTTCAGTAGTGCATGTTTCTACAACTTCAGACACTCCCAAGAGTATTTTTTGTCATTATTTATGCTACATATTTAAACGCATTTTTATTGTGTTACTAATGTTTCACTCTTGTCCCAGACTCAATCTTAAAATAATTAAATCTTAACATTCAATCTTAAAATGAATTTTCAATAGTGAAAATATTGATCTATTTTATAATACAAAAAAATTATACTTTTATAGCTGTAATTGTCCAAATCATTAAAAAATATGTATCGTAGTTAATATAGAAATAAAATAGTACTTAATTGTATTTAGAATATATAAAATGCTAGCTGTAGAATTTGCTTTAGGAGGCCATCATTTTCATCACGCTGTTGAAAATACATAATTTGAAACGTGGTACTTTCAGAAAAAGAATTCCACAAATGACAGAATGCTCCTGTGATTCATCTACTGTATGTTTACTGTTGGGCATTGTAAAAAGACAAAACAAATAAACTAGTAAAAGTGTGAAACGTGTCTAAAATCCCAAAAGTGTCCATAGTTGAAGAAACACCCTTCTACTGTATATTCATAGGTAGGAATGTTTGCGCCATCACCCACGCTAACACCTCTTATAGTTCAACATTGATTATTTAGTTGGTTCTGCTGATATTATTTCTTTTTATAAAGAGTGCCAAATCTGGCACTCGAACTGCATGCACAACCCCATTCATCTCTATCCAGTCACTGTTAAAGTCCCCTGAATCTGTCTGCTCATTACGGCCTTTTCCAAGACAAAATCAAACTAAATCTGCTTGACTATCTTCCAGCATTTCTTTACACCTAACATCTCTCCGACCGTTTCTTACACAGAGTGCTATGTTTCCTTTGGCCCCAGCTGAC
>NW_015513034.1:0-681 GCF_001515645.1 Sinocyclocheilus grahami | reverse complement strand
CAAACCAATATTGAGTGTCCATTTACTTATTTTGTAAGTAGCCACTTTCCATCTTGATCACCCAGTAGGGATTTATCCTGCAGTAATGACTGCCTAACTCAACTGTTAATGTAGTGTGAAAAGCTGTTTTGGTAATTATTGTTCAAAAATTCAAGACGCAGGGTTGGGTCATTGTAAAAATCTGCAGTAACACCACTTTACACAATTAGGAAGACATCTGGGCCACAATCAAACATTGTAATTTTACCATTAATCTTTAAACTAAATGTACTGAAGCATGGATAAGGCAGTGCTGAGAGAAGAACATTTTCAGGCTAACAGCTCACAAATTACAGGCTTAATAAAAAAGCTCTTGAAATAGTAGCTACTGGTATCTTTGACATCTTTAGCATACATGGCTCTACTGGTATGCAATTACTCTAGTTTCAAAATTGAAGAAACGTCTGGAAATGTTGGGTCTGTGACATTCTCATTTTCTTGAGCTGATAACATTTACAAACTTTGCTCTTTCAGAGACATACTGCGCTTATTTTAGAAGTAACAGAGACTTACAAATAGAGACAAACCTCTACTTTCCAGGGCACTACAAAGATCTCACTACAAAACAAGACCACATGGTAGATACTGCCAACATTGTACTACATACAGTGGGGCAAAAAAGTATTTAGTCAGCCACCAATT
>NW_015513033.1:7147-7698 GCF_001515645.1 Sinocyclocheilus grahami | reverse complement strand
CCTCCTGCCATTTATTGATCACGGCCGAGTGGAGCGTGGATTCATTACGGCTCGTTCGTTCTCCGCTCAGACACATCTAGTGAAGGAATGAGCGGATGTGTGAGCAGCTTGATGAAGCGCTCGGTGTTTCACAGACTCTTGCTGTGTGTTCGTGTCCTAATCAAGTCGCTGTGCACACACTGAGTAGGAAGCGAGTGGCAGTTTGTGAATGGAGATTTCTAGAGCATGAAGATAATTGAATCCATTACTCAGAGGCCTCTGGACCTACACGTCTTCTGTCTTCACTTCGTCAGATGGACTCGAACACAAATACCTGGACTATGACAGATAACAGCTGGACGAGATGGATGCTGATAGCTGGGAGTTAGCGACATAACTGGCAGTAAACATCGCAATGTTTATACAATATTGCACTTCGGTTGCAGGTTATGTCACAGTTCAGCATTTAAAAATTGTTGTAAAAACCATAAAACCTAAAAACCATAACGAAAAACAATAATGGTAATAATAATATAATAATAATGTAACCAAAACACACACACACACACACA
>NW_015513033.1:3729-4976 GCF_001515645.1 Sinocyclocheilus grahami | reverse complement strand
AACAGCATTTCTTTGAAGTACAAATCTTTTGTTAGATTTGTCTTACATCACTTTTGGTCAATTACATGCATCCATGCATAAATAGGATATATTAAAAGTACTGATCGCAAACCTTTGAGCAGTAATACATGCATTTTTTATTTAATTTTTAATGATGTTAAAAAATGTATTAGATTATTCAGAAATTAACAGTAGCCAACACTAATAATTGCTCTGAAAAGTAATGTACACTGTCGATTCATGGTACATTTAACTCTCACATTAATGGTATTTAAAAATTGTTTTAAAAAAATGTAATTGTCGTCATTTTCTCTCTCTCATTGTGTTTTCCAAACTCATGACTTTCTTTCTTTCTCCACACTATATTTCAAGTATAGCCATGAAAATGTTGCTTCTAAATCTTATTGAATTGAATTTTGGTCTATTAATTATACAAGGCTCATCATATGACTATCACGAATATATTGAAATAGTGGATGGACCACTTTTATGATTGTTTCTAGAATGCTTTTTGTGTTTCTTTAAAAATTTGACAGCCTTGTTTACGTTTCATTATATTGAAAATAGTGGCTAGGATGTTCTTCAAAAACAGCAAAAGAAAAATTAAGTTTTTGTAACCGATTTTAATGATGACCAAGTACTCATTTTTGGATGAACTATCCCTTTAACGCATAATACTGTATCAGCTCTTATGAGACTCTTTGTCTCGCGGTTTTCCTCTTCTTCAGCAGAGATAATATGAGGTCAGGGAGAACGGGGCGTCTCGGCTCGATTAATCAAGGCCAGAAACTTGTGTTGGGCTCAGACAGAGCGCCTGTGTTCTCCTGCACCGTGGAGTAGACATCACCTCCCTCCAATCTGGGTGCTTTGGATCCAGAGGTCCATTCATCAAATTCAGTGCCGGAGCAAACCGAGATAGTGGGACCTCTCTGGATGGGCCTGTGTGTTCGGACCAGGCCAGGTAGAGCAAGCTTCTACATCACCTCTTGCTCTACAAAGAATTTGTTAATACACAAGGCATGTCTGGGTTTCGTCATAGCACAGAGATGGATATCTCATGCCGGGAAACGGAGAGAGAGTGCATGTTAGAGACAGATATGAATGAATGGGTCTCTTTAGAGTTCGGTGCTGATTCAGCTTTCCGTATTGCTGTTATTTGTTTGCGGTGCAATCAGTGCACGCATCCTTCCAACAAATAACGTGAGCCCCAATCTCAGCCAATCGATGTGCATCGGTCTTTTGATAAA
>NW_015513033.1:2071-3001 GCF_001515645.1 Sinocyclocheilus grahami | reverse complement strand
AAGATATTTTGTAAATGTCCTACCATAAATATATTAAAACTTAATGTTTGCATAAAATATGCATTGCTCAGAACTTCATTTGGACAACTTTAAAGATGATTTTCTCAATATTTTGCCAAATATTGTCCTCCTGTCCTAACAAGCCATACATCAATGGAAAGTGTATTTATTCAGCTTTCAGATGATGCATAATCTCAATTTCAAAAAATTGATCCTTATGACTGGTTTTGTGCTCCAGGGTCACATTTAAATCATTTAAATGTCATTTTTTATTTACATTTTTAAAAAGGTATTATTTATTTTATTTTGCAAATACATGATTGATTTGACAAACATTAATGAGATTTTAAATGATTTTTCAGTTCCAGTTTTTTCAGTAAAATGAATAATCGAGGTTGCAGAAATGTTAAGGATGTAGAAGTGTGAATAAATAGTGTGAATTACACATAAGCATAAGTTCACACACATAACATAAGGCGTATTTCCAGAAACATTCCATGTTATTGACAATCAGTATTATATACATATTTAATATTTTTTTTAATTTATTCAGTTATCCTAATAATTTAATTGTATGCCACCTATATGCATAACATAAATGAGCAACTTGTTGAATTTCTTTGAATTGCAATTCAGTGCATTTCTCTTATTCCATTTCAGCACCCAACTTGTGAAAAGACATGGAAATCACCATTAATAATGCCTTTGCTTTATTCACACGTCAGTCATAAATTAATTCTTACAATAATATCACAATAATATATTTATTTTTCCCCTTTTTTTATTCACTATAGCCATGCAAAGCAGTATGTGTGCTGTTTGTGCTTACTTTGCTGTTTCACAATTTAATGGAAACTATTTATTTGTTTATTTTTAACAGAACATAAACATTTATTTTTAACTGTTGGGTTGTTGGCTCATGTTGCTAAT
>NW_015513033.1:0-422 GCF_001515645.1 Sinocyclocheilus grahami | reverse complement strand
AGATATGGTTTAGATGTATATGTTATTGGATGTTGTTGTTGTTGTTGTGTGCTTCTAAAGGAAATATAGTATGCTATTCAAAGGTGATTGATCCTCCTTCATTTAAGTTATGTGACATTTGATGTTGGTGACTGTAACATGTATCTGTTGGTAAATACAACATGATCTTCAGAAATCATTCTAATATGCTGATTTGACTCTTAAAAATATATATTATTGTTGTTGTTATCTGTGTTGCAAACAGTTAATCTGCCTATATAATATTTTTGTGGAAAACTGTGATTTTCAGATTGTTCGATGAATAGAAAGTTCCAAAGATTTTTCTAAAAATAAATATACATTTTTTTAAGATCCTTGCGTGTCGTGTAGATTTGAAGTTTGGTAATTGGTAATATTTTGTGTCTGTATGGTTTATTGAAATC
>NW_015513032.1:6506-7392 GCF_001515645.1 Sinocyclocheilus grahami | reverse complement strand
GGTGGTTGAGTTAGCTGGCCTCATGATGGAAGTAGCAGCTGGCAGGACAAAGGGAGCAGCTGAATTGTGGTTATGACTCAATCTGCAGCGGTTTTGAGGTCTTCAAGGAAACCCCATGGTAGGCCAGAGCATCACTGAGGTCCTCCTCAAATCCCTCACCCTCCTGATCTTCTACATTAACCTCCTCCAGCAGCTGGTCTGTCTTTTCTGCATCTCGGTTTATCATTTGAAATGCATGAGGTTGTCAATTCTGACAGATTTCTGAAAAAAATAAAATAGTAAAATATAATAGTCCTGGTCCAGCTTTGATTAGGTGTTGTAAGACAAACAAGGAGATTCACCAAATGCATTCTACATATTATCACACATGAAGATTGAATATCTGCAAAGAACATATTTTGATTGTATTGTTTTGTTAGGAACTTGTTCAAACATGTCACAGGGTAAGATAATAATTAGTTTTGAGAGTGCTTGGAAATAGGAATTTGCAATTCAGTAAAATTGAAGTTTTAGTATATTGTATGGCAGAACTGAGTAACCAGCCTAAGACCTGCTAAAGTGTCTGTGAAGAAACTTGTGCTAGGTTGTAACAACTGCTTAATCAAACAATATGTATTAATCTGAGCAGGTTAATAAAGAGAAAAGAAACAATAGGCTATGTTTTGATTGGTTTATTTATTTCCATTTTCTATAGTGGCACAATACAATGACAACTGACTAGTTTTTAAATATTTTTTTGTGAGGAACAATTTATTTTAGTATTTATTATTTTGTCATTTTAAAATTACAACACTGAGCGCTTAGGGAGCTAATAGTTTATAACGCGCTAGTGAGTGCTTAGGGAGCTAATCGTTTAAAGGAACAATTATTTTGAAGCGACAGAGAG
>NW_015513032.1:3582-5427 GCF_001515645.1 Sinocyclocheilus grahami | reverse complement strand
AAAACAATTCAAATTTTTTATTTTATATATATATATATATATATAACAACCTGTCAAAGTGATTTATATATTTACATTTTAATTAATAAATTGATTGAGCCACTTCATATGCCACATAATATTAATAATAATTTATTTCAGAACAATATTGTGATTCTTTAACTGATATTGTCCAGTAGGGTATGTTTAACGTGTTGTGACAACTCTAGATCTCACTGTAGTCTCCAAATTATACTGAATTGGTGCATTAGTGATAAATACAATTAATCTAGTCTATTATATTGTACTGCTGAGGTATGGAAACATGATTAAACATAGTTAAAGATCTGTAAAAACACCAGAATCAGCCTCCATGGAGTTGGTGTCCCTGAGCATGGTATTTTTTCTAAGCTTGCTCCAGGAAGCTGAACTTCCCATGGCATCTCAATCAAATATAAGAGACAGAGTAACACATCCATATCTCTCTCAGGTGCAAGACTGCCATGTTGTGAAACATCTATCCAAGGAAGAGTATAATGGATGCACAGCAGCCCTGATTGTGGGTGGAAAAAACGTCTCTCCGTTTCATGTGTGTAAGATCTGACTTTAACCTTTTTCAATAAGACTGCTCTTGTCCAAACACTTTCTCCCCCTCATAACAAACCGTTGTCTCTTCACCTTTCTGTCAGTCATTGACCTCTCAGGATAATAGACTAGAGCTTTTCTGCTTCTTTGGAGAGGGAGTATAATAAGACCTGAAGAGCTCCTGGAGAGAAATTACTGAGCTCACAGTAGCTGTAGAGGTCACCTTTGTGTGTATGTGCATGTAAAGGGAAATTATATTGGAAAACTAGGACGACTTGTCTTTTGTGCAACTTTTCTCGTTGTATTCTTCTCCTCACTTGTCTTTCTCTATTGGTGCTAGGAAAAAAAAGACTAGCAGTGATGGACAGATGTGAGCATGATAGAAAGAGGATTTTTGAAAGAGCTGAACTAAACTGTTCTATGGAGTTTGTAATGAATAAAACTTTGGTCGGTGTCCCTTTTTTTCCTTTTTGGCAGTAAGCTAGTGTGTATATTTGTGTGTCTTCCATCTATATTTGACAGCTGCCACAAAGTGCTGCTTGAAGTATATTTATCAGTTGTCCTGACCTTCAATCTGAGCCTTCAGTCTCTCTAGAGCCAGTCAATCAACTCCCAAAACACAGCAGAGCAGTTTGGGTTTAATGTATTCTTTTTTCATTCTCCCTTTCTGCTTTTGTAGGATTATATATGTTAGTAAATTACTTGCAGTAATTGAAAGTTAATCTGTCTTTCTCACAGAGGCCAGGGGGATATTTAGAGGTTTTCCGGAATGCAGGAGTTCCTCCCAAACAGAAACTCACCACGTTTTGTGTGTCAGACAACGCCATCATCAAACCAGGTCACTTCACCCGTCAAAACTCTTTGCTTATCGCCAGATAAAGAATTAAGTCATTTCAGCTGTATACCTCTACTTTCATGTTTGAGTAAATAAAACTTGTTTTGATGTTTATGTTTGTGTTTTCGTTGTT
Source organism: Sinocyclocheilus grahami (assembly GCF_001515645.1). Lineage (NCBI taxonomy): Eukaryota > Metazoa > Chordata > Actinopteri > Cypriniformes > Cyprinidae > Sinocyclocheilus > Sinocyclocheilus grahami. The sequence continues at coordinate 3,895 of NW_015513032.1, read as the reverse complement.
TTGTTTTTTTCTTGTCATGTACTGCTGTTTTTGTTTTCTATTTTTTTGGGGGTGTTTTTTTCTGTTTTGTATTTTGTTTTTCTTGTGTTTTTTGTGTGTGTGTGTTTCTGTTTTGTATTATTATTATTTATTTTATTTTTTTGTCTAGGCACTCCTCTCTATGCAGCTCACTTCTGTCCAGGACAATATGTGGATGTCACAGCGAAAACGTGAGTCAAGTACACACACACAAAGTGTAATTACACGTTTTAAGATGAAAATATTAAAAAGAATTTAAAGGGGTCATATGATGTTGCTAAAAAGAACATTATTT
>NW_015513032.1:0-543 GCF_001515645.1 Sinocyclocheilus grahami | reverse complement strand
GTTGTTTTCTCGTTATAACGACTTAATTTTCTCGTTATATCGACGAGAAAACAAGGGGGAAAAAATAATGCATGGCCGCTTAGAACTTCCGTAGATTAGGGATGTGCAACAACAGTACTCGAGTACTCGACCGTGACAGCGATGATCGATCATGTAAACGATGATCGAATTTTTATTTTTTTCCCCCCGCTTTGGGTGGCGCCCTGAGCAGGGCTCTACAGTGCGACTGAAAACTACTGTGTGCGACTGAAAACATATTTAGGAGCACCAGTGCGACTGACCAGATCATCATCATACTTGTGATTGTGATCGCTGAGGGGAGCTTCAAAGGTTTCTACGTGTTTTTGCAGCTTGAGTAATGTATCACAGACATATCTCACGAATCCTTTCATAAGCAAAGTGTAGACGGTGTAAATAAGAGATTCATTGTGCAGTATAGAGAGCTTCGTTGATTATAAATGTGAGATCGCGATGAACTAAGATGAGTGACAGCGTTTAATGATTTTTAAAGAAGTTTGTAAATGTGATACTGATTTAATACAA
>NW_015513031.1:7376-7708 GCF_001515645.1 Sinocyclocheilus grahami | reverse complement strand
CTCTTCCAGGCGTAATGCCTGGGGTAATCAGTCCTACGCAGATCTAATCAGCCAGGCGATTGAAAACTCGCCAGATAAACGACTTACTCTGGCGCAGATCTACGATTGGATGGTAAAAACGGTGCCGTATTTTAAGGACAAAGGAGACAGTAATAGTTCTGCTGGGTGGAAGGTATGTCTAAAAAAAAAAGTAAAGATTAAGAAGTAATAATGATAATCAGGGTTTGAAATGAACTTCTCCACTCACCTGCCAATTTGGCTACAAAAATGTTTAATTACTGGCAGTTCAGAACAACTAGAATATATAGAATTTGCCTACTAAAATGAAGTTA
>NW_015513031.1:6602-7207 GCF_001515645.1 Sinocyclocheilus grahami | reverse complement strand
AATATAATTTCAAGACACATGAAGGTCTTGGATATGCAGCAATTAATCAAGTGACTATGGCTAGGGAGTGAAACTGTTAATGCTGATACACAAAGTTTGATTGAATAGAAAAAAAAACTGGCTAGTGAGTTCACAGCATTGCCTGCCATGGATGATTAGCAGGTGTTAATTTCAAATCCTGATAGTAATATTTTCAATCCTTTAAACCTTATTTTGCAGTAACATTTATCTCTCTTTTAGACTTGATTTGTTTTTTGTCATCACATTTAGAACTCCATTCGCCACAATTTATCGCTCCACAACAAGTTCATGCGAGTGCACAATGAGTCGACTGGAAAGAGCTCTTGGTGGATGCTGAACCCTGAGGGGGGCAAGACTGGCAAAGCCCCTCGCCGCCGCGCTGCCTCGATGGACAACAGCAGCAAATTGCTTAAAAGTCGTTTGCGAGCAAAGCAAACTAAAAAGCAGGCTGGAGCGGCAGGGATTGGAGGCTCTGGAGGTGCCCTGCAGGGTGAGGGTGCTGGCGGTTCTGGCGGTGCGGACAGTCCCGGGCCTCCAGTTCAGTTCGGAAAGTGGGGAGTGAACAGCAGCAGCCCTTCCTCTCG
>NW_015513031.1:5586-6574 GCF_001515645.1 Sinocyclocheilus grahami | reverse complement strand
TCAGTTCGGAAAGTGGGGAGTGAACAGCAGCAGCCCTTCCTCTCGTGGCAGCCTGGACGACCCGGACATGTGGACGAGTTTCAGGCCACGTACAAGCTCCAATGCCAGCACGCTGAGCGGGAGGCTTTCTCCCATTGCCACGGGGCAGGAGGACGAGGATGGCCTTCTTGGTGGCTATTCCACAGGGAATCTTCCCCCAACACTAACTGAGACGCTAATGGAAGAACTGGATTTGATTGACGGGCTAACTTTAATGACTGGTCCGCAAGGTGGTGCGAGCCCAAGCACAGCTCCTCCTGCCCCACCTCAGCCTTTGCCCTCGGCATCCACCCTGCTGCCTCGAGGGTCCAGCTTTCCTTCATTTCGGCAGCTGCAGCCAGCAAAGACTACACAGGGATCCACTCCGCCAGGGCCACAGAGCTCGGTTCAACACAGCGCCGGATCCAGCACAAGCCCATCGAGCTTCGGAAACTCCCTCTTCAGCCCCCTGCCCGGTCCTGGTCACAGTGGTTTCAGCACTCACGTGCCCTCCAGCCTCGAAGCTCTCTTGACCTCCGATTCGCCCCCACCCAGCGATGTTATGATGACCCAAATGGATCCTCTCATGCCAAGCCAAGGAGGTGGTGGGCTTTTGGGGCTCGGGAGATCTATGTCCAGCAGCCAAGCTAAGGCAGGTCAGATGTTGCTGAGCAAAGGCATTGACACAAGCACGGTGGGGCAGATGAGCCTCCAGCCTCAACCCCAACTCCAGCACTCACAGATGGGCTTTGGAATGATGCACTTGGCCATGAGCCAGGAACCACCTCAGCTCGCAACTGTAAAGACCCAGCATCAGGTGCCAGGCGCTGGGCTTCTGCAGCACGGACCTGTCCCGTCACCTGGTGGGAATGGAGGCCTGCAAGGTCTAGGCCAGTTTGCAACACCGCCCTACTTCATGCCCTCCCAGGACCGTCTGCCTACAGACTTGGATATCGACATGTTCACTGAA
>NW_015513031.1:2101-5557 GCF_001515645.1 Sinocyclocheilus grahami | reverse complement strand
AGCAACCACACAGAGCTCCTCCCACAACTGGGTGCCCAGCTAACTCCATTATTAAAGATGAGAACAGGTATCTGAATTTGGGTTTGTTTGAAAAGGATAGTTCACACAAAAACATGACATTTATTCACCCTCATATTGTTCCAAACCCATCTTATCTTCATGAGAACACAAAAGAAGACATTGTAAGATGATCTGTCAGTGAACATCAGTGGGATCCAATGTTGACTTTCATTTTAAGGGCAAAAATGGTTGAAACATTCTTCAAACGTGCTTGTGTTCTGCAGAAGAAAGTATGTCATACAGGTTTGAAACAACATGAGGATGAGTAAATGATTGTTTTTTTGTTTTAATGAACTATTTCTTTAATTTCAATTACGGTTTTGCATTATTCTTTATGTAAAGCTGTGTGTCCTAATGTGTTAATCTCCTTTTCTCGTTATTATTATTTTTTTTTTTAACAGGATTGTTCCCCATTCTTAAAACAACTTTGAAAACAGATGTGGCATATTGCCTGAACATATTCTCAAATTTTTGCCTCTGCATTTGCCATTGTACCTCAAATACATAAACTTCTTTGGCTAAGGACAACACGTGCTTGGCCTAGAAGTCTCATGTCAGAATTTTCAATTAAATGACAAAATCAAACCTCATACATGTCCCAAGTGCCAATGTCAACTGAAGAGTGTGCTGTTGGACACAGAGAACATGGTCTTGAAACATATTTTTTTTTCTCTTCTTTTGTCTTATATGTGCAACATTTTAGTTTTGAAATTTGCCGTTTTTTTGGGGCAATCTTGGACTAAAGCACACCTAATAAACAGCTAATCATGTTTATTACATTATTTGCCTATGATGCGTAGTGTAAGATGGAGATGGTACTCCTCCTTGATCTTCTTCCCCCTGATAATGGAACTCATTTGGCCAGGAGGATCAAACTCTGCAGCTTTTCTTGATGTGAACTTGTTTGTTGAACAGCTTTGGAGAAGTCAGAGCAGCTGAGATTGATGGAGTGGCTTCCACAGCTGACCTGACGTTGCTGTTGCTCTCAGCATGAAAACAACAAGGCACCACAGGAATGTTAAGTTGAGAACATTGAGTGGCGACGGTTTCACTGACCGCAGCTGAACTGTTAAGGTGTGCTCTCTCTCTCTCATCGGAATGAAGCATCAAAGTTTCAAGGTGGTTTGGTGACGCTGTGGTGTTCAATGTGCAATTAGTTTGGCTTTTATGACCTCTCACAAAGGCGTTTTCTTTTGATGTGCTGAAGAGGCTGATAACTGAATGATGATTTAACTGTCTGCTCTTAAGTGTTTAATGATAACAACAGTATGAAGAAATGTGATTTTCCACAGGGCATTTTAATGCATTTTTAATCCTGCCAACAAGTTAAATGGTATAGTGTTATTGTTGGAAACTTGGAGCCCTTTTGCAGAATACAATATCTGAAGATTTTGTGTGTGTGTGTGCAGGAGGGTGTGTGTGTACATTTGTGTGCGTTCAAATATGTTTAATGCTCCCGAAACTTGATTCCAACACACTAACAACAGAATTCAAGGTTACACTGAATAATTTCATTTAAGCGCAGAAGAAAGTTTGTTTTCTGAGTTATACGTGAGTTTGAAGCTAATCTTGAAGAAACATGGCTACAGTAATGAGATGTTATGGTTCCTCTGGCATGTTTAATTGTGTCCACAGACGCACAGAAGAAAAACTATTTTCTCATTGTTCAGTTTTTCATAAACAGCACTACTCATATTTTATAAAATTTATTATTAAAGAACAAAAACAGTTGCATATATCGACTATAATTCTAATTTAGATTGGGGCGTTGTCATTAACAGACTAATAAAAAAACATGCTGTTAATGAGCTTTTTTAAAATCTGAGTAGAAGCTATTTGAGATCATTTTTAACGGTCATTTTCTATGTAATCTTTTATTTTTGTAAAAGATGAAATGCATATAGATTTTATACAATAACCAAAAGAACACTAATAACTGCATGTTGGATGTATGCATTGCAGTGCAGATAAGCTTTACAAAACCTTTACAGTTCTTCAAAAGTTTAAATTTGCTATAATTGTTTGTGCTAAATAGAAAAAAAAAATGATTTGCTTGGTTGCTTTTCTAAGTGTCTAGGCAATTATTTCATCTCAAAACGCAAGACTGATCCAACCGAAAATTATTAATGCAAGGTTTCAATCTCAGGGTTATGAAAAATAGTAATTAAAACAACTTCTGGAAGTAATGAGATAATCATGTTATGACTTCAATGCTCATGGCCTTTTCTAAATTGTGAAAGTCATTTATGCAAGCCAACGTCACATAGATATTTTAGCATTGCAGAAATATATCTAATCTTGCAGTTTATTATGAGAGATGTATCTAATGTATGCATTTGTAGCGTTCCTACAAAACTTTGTAAACTGCCAATGAACACTATAGCATGTCGCTCCAGAGAAAACCACACAGTTTTAAAGCCCTTTTCTTTTCAACTTGTACCTTTTCTGTAATAGAAGGGTTGACTTATTATTTGTTCAGATGGTTTTTACCCAGTTTAAAACCAGCATTCTGAAGGTTTTTTGGGGGGGGGTGTATAAATTGGCTTTAATTTGAGAGCTTACATTAACTTATCACATCGATGTAATGGTCTAAGTGCATTAGATTAATTGTTAAAGCGTTCTCTCCTTACAGAGGAATAATTTTATCCTATTCATCGGTGCTAGATATTAAATATGACAGTTAAAGTGGGCCATATTTGGTTGGTGCATATGTAGATATCAGGGCCTTTAATAATTTTATGCAACGCATTTTGAGTACAATTTCTTAATGTAGAACATAGTATGAGAAATGTACCTATGTTTTAATTCCCAAACTCTCAGTTTTTGTATATTATAAAAGAAACTGTGAATGGGGAGGGAAGGGCTCACCACATAAAATGTAACAATGCTCCTCACAAATGGTGTAATGTTTGATACAGCGATTGATGATTTTCCATCATCCGTTTACATCGATGTGCTTGTCTTTTGGGGCGTCTTTTCTTATGTTTTTATCTTTGTACATGTAACGCAGCTCCTTGATGTCCAAGAGTGATTGTTATACCTGCATGGTACATCTTTCAGAAAGCTTCATGGCTGACAGTCACCTTTGATATTTTCTCTTGTCATTTGAGTGTTGATTTGAAAGTGATTTTTCGTGGTTAACACCCTGGCTTTGTTTAATTTCTCAAAATACAGATATTGAATATTGTTTTCGTCCCATCAGACAGACGTAACAGGGCTGCTGCAGGAATTCTACACCTTCCCGCTTTCCAAATCACTCTCACTTTCCTTGTTTGATATTTTCCTGCTCTTCCTTTAGTATTCATTCTTTTAGTTCTTTTCATTTTCTGAGAGAGTTTGCAGAGTATCCCAGTTGATAACACAGGACATTAGTTTATGGTCTGGGTTGTTTTTTTT
>NW_015513031.1:718-1926 GCF_001515645.1 Sinocyclocheilus grahami | reverse complement strand
TTCATTAAATTGAGAGCAACTAATTTAGTAGGAAACAAGATTCACACCATTATGTATTAAACATTTAGTATATAAATGTTAATATACTCAAGAGTAGCCATACATACTAAATGTGAAATTAAATCTAATTCAAATGAAATGTTCCACGTTAAGGATACATTTTCGACAACTGTATGGATAACTGTACTTTTAATAATGAAACTCCATGAGAATAGGGAAGCCACAGAACAGCTATAACATTTAACGATGAAGAGGAACGATATCTTTGGAATCACTCAAACATTTAAAGCGGCAGACTATATAACTGCAACGCAGGCTTACAACAAACAGAACATGACCGTTTTGGTGTGAACGGGCCTTTACGGTGTAAATGAACAGGGCCAATCCGTAGCGGTCAAAACACACTGTTGATGTAGCTACTAGAGTCTAGTCTAGTAACTAGACGTAAATAATACGCATGTTAACATGACATTAGAGGGACAAAAGTACCAACCTTTTCTGTGTGTGATTTTATCCAAATTTACAACTTTGTTCACAGGTCAACGTAACCTCGTACACCACGGTTCTTCAAAACTGTCCCTGACTGGAGGTCTGCTGTCCCGCGGCGTTTAGAACCTAACTTGATCAAACTCGCCTGCCTGTAATTTTCTAGTAATCCTGAAGACCTTGTTCAGGCGAGTTTGATAAAGGTTAGATCTAAACAACAGACCTCCAGGGGGCATACAGGTGCATCTCAATCAATTAGAATGTCATGGAAAAGTTCATTTCAGTAATTCAACTCAAATTGTGAAACTCGTGTATTAAATAAATTCAATGCACACAGACTGAAGTAGTTTAAGTCTTTGGTTCTTTTAATTGTGATGATTTTGGCTCACATTTAACAAAAACCCACAAATTCACTATCTCAACTAATTAGAATACTTCATAAGACCAATAAAAAAAAAACATTTTTAGTGAATTGTTGGCCTTCTGGAAAGTATGTTCATTTACTGTACATGTACTCAATACTTGGTAGGGGCTCCTTTTGCTTTAATTACTGCCTCAATTCGGCGTGGCATGGAGGTGATCAGTTTGTGGCACTGCTGAGGTGGTATGGAAGCCCAGGTTTCTTTGACAGTGGCCTTCAGCTCTTCAGCTCATTCCTCTTGACAATACTTGGCAAACTCTGGTGAGTTTGCTGGCCAGTCAAGCACACCAACACCATGGTC
>NW_015513031.1:0-708 GCF_001515645.1 Sinocyclocheilus grahami | reverse complement strand
TTCATTAAATTGAGAGCAACTAATTTAGTAGGAAACAAGATTCACGCCATTATGTATTAAACATTTAGTATATAAATGTAATATACTCAAGAGTAGCCATACATACTAAATGTGAAATTAAATCTAATTCAAATGAAATGTTCCACGTTAAGGATAAATTTTCGACAACTGTATGGATAACTGTACTTTTAATAATCAAACTCCATGAGAATAGGGAAGCCACAGAACAGCGATAACATTTAACGATGAAGAGGAACGATATCTTTGGAATCACTCAAACATTTAAAGCGGCAGACTATATAACTGCAACGCAGGCTTACAACAAACAGAACATTACCGTTTTGGTGTGAACGGGCCTTTACGGTGTAAATGAACAGGGCCAATCCGTAGCGGTCAAAACACTCTGTTGATGTAGCTACTAGAGTCTAGTCTAGTAACTAGACGTAAATAATACGCATGTTAACATGACATTAGAGGGACAAAAGTACTAACCTTTTCTGTGTGTGATTTTATCCAAATTTACAACTTTGTTCACAGGTCAACGTAACCTCGTACACCACGGTTCTTCAAAACTGTCCCTGACTGGAGGTCTGCTGTCCCGCGGCGTTTAGAACCTAACTTGATCAAACTCGCCTGCCTGTAATTTTCTAGTAATCCTGAAGGCCTTGTTCAGGCGAGTTTGATAAAGGTTAGATCTAAACAACAGAC
>NW_015513030.1:6612-7708 GCF_001515645.1 Sinocyclocheilus grahami | reverse complement strand
TAGCGGTGTCTTTAATTGCGGCATTTACAGACGTCAACAACCGGTGGATGGAGGACACTGTGATTGGAGCTAATGGGTTTCATGATAAAGGAGATGGAATGTAAATGCATAATTTACACGATTGAAAGAGCAAAAAGTGGAGCTAAAGATGTGCAATCTCCATGACAGCTTGCAGTGCTACATCTCATTAAGGCTGAGAAAAAAAGCACAATGCTGCAGATAACTGCTAAATGCTGTTATAGCTAAACACCCATAATCATTAGGGGGGTAACATCATTTGTGAAGGCTACAGTGAAAAAACAAGCATCATGATTTATATTTTATTTATATTTTCCATATTTTTATAGTTTTGTATATCAGTGAATGAATGCTGCGTTTTACACAAACTGTAAAAAAAGATGGACGACGCATCACCACTTCCTTTCACTGTAGAAAAATTAAGCCAAAATGTCCCAGAAATGGCCGCTGTCGTCTTGAGCTGATGACGTTATTTGGAGCCCAAGTCTGTGCAGTATACTTTATTATACTATAGTATACACTATAGTGATCACGAGGAGGAGCCGCGGTATCAAAGTCCCGCCCTAAACTCCCTCAGATCACAAGCACACAATCATGACGCCACAACCTGTTATTATAGCATCAAACAACAAACTACAAGCAAACTTAATAGAAAAACTAATATTTACACATACATCAGCCTGATGTAGGAACTACCTAAAATGACAGAAACCATTTTTGGGAAGAAAAAAAAATATTTGAAGTGTAATTTGATATATTCCCATTTATTTACATGAAGTGGATGGGGACCTTAACTGCAGCCAGCAACCAGGGGAATATGATCAAAATGTGTTGGCTTCATTTTTAACATGTGCGCCGCACACTTGGTTTTCCCAAAAATGAACATATTTCAACTCTTGGTGACAAGAGAAAAATGCTCAGCGCTCCCACTGCAAACAACTGAAAAAAGTATGCTGGCCTCAGGAAAAGAAACGCTTTGGTGGACACACAGCTGGCATACGTTTTACCATCGGGCTACACTATTGCGTACTTATATCTATAACAGTTGTTCACTGTATATTGTCAGAGATATAAATGC
>NW_015513030.1:1974-3856 GCF_001515645.1 Sinocyclocheilus grahami | reverse complement strand
GGGGGTACGCCGCTGTAAAAAGTTTGAGAACCACTGGCCTAGTGCATCAAAATAGCTAGAAAAGGCCCTGGTAAGGATGACAGAAAAGTAAGGATGACATTACAGACGGCAGAATAAGACGACATAAAGGACGACATAATTAGATGACAGAGAAAAAGCCGGCAGGACGGCAGATTAAGACGACGTCAACAGACAACATACACATCAACATATACTGATTTACCTGAACAAGTACACAATTACTGTAGACAAAGACAAATGTATAGTACAAAGCATTTTTAGCACAATTGGAACTCCATATTTATATGCAATTTTTTTTTACTACAAGTCGATTTATTGAACAATTTTTACAGTCTTTAAACTGAGATCTTGAAGGATTTGATATTATGTGGCTCCCTCGTGTGGACAAAATTAGTATTATGTTCTTCATCATATTAATATAAATGGCTGGTACTTTTTTGAACGATTACATGTTTAATGATTACTTTACTATCAATACACCCACATTATTTCATGCTTTAACAGTTTAATTTTCAACTTCCATTTTTTAGCTAAGCAGTAATGCTACATTATTATGTCACTTTTATGTCACTAATTTCAGCAAATCTTTCATTTAAACAAAATTGCCAAATTTTTTATGACAAATTTAAGTTCATTTAAATATTGCTATTTTTCCATTAATTGTATTAGTGATCATTAAGAAAGTACATAAAAAAATGTTGCTCATTTATGCTATGCACTCTATATTACCCGGATTCTTGTGGCTTATTGATTTCATATTTATCTCTGTTCTTATTCTTATTGGATAATTGTATGTTAATTCACAGATATGCAAGTTGGCAATGAAAGGTGGGACAGACACCAAGAGAATAATGTGGAGAATAATGGCAGCAACAATAACGAATCCGCTGGCCAAGAATATAAATGTGAGGGGTGTAAATGAGAAAATCAGCTTTAAAAGCTTGCTGCTAGGAACATTGTTCTCGGTAAGACTGTAGTAAACATAAGTCATGACCACATCCGATTTAACAAATATATTTAGTTAATATTGTACAGTAGAAACACTTTTCAGGTGCAAAACTTCCAAATTCTAATAACCCATTATAAGTCTTACTGTGAAACACTAGTTTTACAAGTGTATTGTAATACACTTTTTAAAATGTATATACTAATGAAATCTACATACATTTGTACAAACGGTTGTATTTCTTAAGATGAAATAACGTCATAATAAGTGGTTTGACTTTGCACCATGGTTTCCAAATCTCAACATTGTTCAGGTTTTTGTTCTCTAAATGAAAGCATAGTGCTTTCAATACCAAGCATTCAACAGTCTCATAAGGAATCATTTCCTGTATAAAATGTAACAGAAGCTAACTTATTGTAACGTTTTAACCTAAATATTTTACAATAGTTGGATGAATGCTTGTATATGTATTTAATAATTTATTCATTTTTAAATTTTAGCTGCTGTGAGAAAAAAAAAATCACCTGACACAACATGGGAACAACAGGGAAAACTGCTTGTGTGGACCGGAGCTGGGCCAGAAAGCAATTGCTGTGTGGGTGTGTCTTTTTTAATTTAAAAGGACAAATACACACAAAAATATCCTTTATCAAAATATCCTTGTTGGTTATGTCTTAAGTCCCAGATATTTAGATGGACACATAACCTAAGGATGTTGTTTTTCATGCTAAACCTGTCCAATATTTTGGATTTAGTTTTTTATGTTATTACAGTATTATTATTTTTAATTAGGCTGCATCTTATGATTATCACGTGTTTTCATTTATCTTCATTTCCATATTTACATGCTGCAATGTTGTGTGATTTTCCGTGAAATATTTCACTAATAATTCACTCTTTTTTCTCTTCTAATCC
>NW_015513030.1:952-1964 GCF_001515645.1 Sinocyclocheilus grahami | reverse complement strand
TTCTAATCCTCACTCACGAAAACTGTTGATGCTGATCAAATACCATGCGAGTCTATCATTTTAAGTTCTTTTCATTTATTTGTGCAGATCGGATTTTTTTAAAGGAAAACACAGTGCACCTTGTACACACACTAAGTAATTTTGCCCATATTATTTTCCCTATTATTTTCTCGACGCTTCACACTCCAGTCCAGCGGGTGGCGCTAAGACACACACGTTTGTTCGCCAAACACCATTAAACCTCACACTTGGAAAAAAAACATATAGAAGAAGTGGAGAAAAAGTGTAGGAAAATGTAAATTAGTAATGGGAAGTACGGATAATTTTACCGACTCTGACCTTTGAGTCTCGTTCAGCAAAATGAACAAATCTTTTTTCGAGTCATTTCGTTCATTTTAGCAAAATACAATTAAAATGTTACGTGTTACTTCCCTAACACGTCTACTACTGACGCAAACATTGATCACACTGCAAACAATACAAAAGTGCTATAAGAAACAGAAAATATTAATTAATTGTTTACCTGGGTCTTCAGTCTATGATTAGCTCACCTCATCTCTTATCTGACAAGTCTTCGGGTTTGAGTCATTCGTTCATCACGTGACAGCCCCATAAACTTAACTAAAGCAGTCTGAGCCGGAAAGAGAATTGATTAGTTCATCTCTCGAGTCTTCAGGTTTTTCGAGTCATTCGTTCATCACGTGACAGACCCATACGCTTTAACCAATGAGCCGGAAAGAGAATTGATTAGATCTTTTTAAAAAAAATTTTATTGAAGATATAACATTCACAGGGGATACAGTCATAGCAATAAAATACACACACCCAGAATACAAAACAATAAATACATAAAGAATAATACAAATGAAATATAAACAGAACAAAAACAAATAAATAAAAAGTTAAACATCTTTATATAATAAATAAATTAAAATAAAAAATAACTTAAATGGAAAATTACACATAAAATGTCAACTTCAAAGAATACACAGGAGGTAACCCTTACATCAAA
>NW_015513030.1:0-797 GCF_001515645.1 Sinocyclocheilus grahami | reverse complement strand
AATAAAAAAATTTTATAAATGGAAAATTACACAAAATGTCAACTTCAAAGAATACACAGGAGGTAACCCTTACATCAAAATCAATATTTTTTCTATCAATAAAAGTTTTAACAGCTTTCGTATTAAGTGATGAGCAGAGAGATTCAGAAAATAATTTCAAATCAATACAAAAAATCCTAAAATTGGGCATACAATCAGTAATTTACATTTGTGAAGATGAAATAGGCCACAAAGAGTTAACAGTTTTAAGATATCATCCAGCTCCTTTGATCCTGATTCCCAAATTAAAAATATGCATTAATTACCTCAAAACTAAAAAGTTTGTTGTAAGCTGAGAAAACAAGCCAAGATATTTCTTTCCAAAAATCCTTTGCATACTCACATTCAAAAAATAAGTGTGATATTGTTTCCAAATTAGAATTACAGAATGTGCATTGTGAAGAGATGTCCAACTTAAATTTTGAGAGTGAAGAATTACAGGGATAGTACATATGAAGAATTTTATAGTAAAGTTCTTTCATCTTGTTAGGTAACAGAAACTTGTTAATACTGGCCCATATTTTAATAAAGAAAAGGGTCATTTATTTTCCACTTATAAAATGCTTTAGTATGACAACTAAACTTCTTAATAAGGATTTTTCTAATCCAGAAATTGTTACATTTAACATTAGAAAGCTCCAGACCTCCAATACAAAATGTTGGCATTTTACATTTTGAAGATCTGTAACAATTTGCCCTAAACAAATGTAACGGTTTAGGTGAAATATAATTAATAACCCATTCATACACTCTAGGTG
>NW_015513029.1:7119-7700 GCF_001515645.1 Sinocyclocheilus grahami | reverse complement strand
TTTTTTTTTTTTTTTTAAGTTAAACACAATAAAAGTTTCTTAAAGGATCTCACACATTATTTTTATTAGCACATTGTAACGATATAATAATTAAGTCCGTCGTGTATGCCGTGCGAGTGATTTGATGGGATCTTGTCATCTAAACTCTAGCGTGCGATAAAACACGACGATGACGATCATAACCGGAATGTTTATTTACGATCTGATTGAATCTTTTGAATCCGATTCGTTGCTCGTTACAAGCGTGTTTCAGACTGAGTCTCGGACGCTCGGGGTCCTGCATCGATATCTGGCTGTCTGGGATGAAGATGAAGATGAGTGTGAGCAGCTCGCTGTATGTGGGCGATCTGGAGGCGGACGTGACTGAAGCCATGCTGTTCGAGCGCTTCCGGTCGCTCGGCTCGGTTCAGTCGATCCGAGTCTGCAGAGACCGACTCAGCTGCCGCTCGCTCGGTTACGCGTACGTTAACTTCGAGCGAGCCGCCGACGGTAAGAGCATCATTTTTACTGCATTAACCCCTTTTAGTTCATTTAAAAAAACGGAGAAATTCCTTGAAATTTCAATTATTATCCCTCATAAT
>NW_015513029.1:4959-5703 GCF_001515645.1 Sinocyclocheilus grahami | reverse complement strand
TTAATGCTGGATTTGTTTCAGCTTTTCTCTTCTCCAGATGTTAACCGATGGACATTCTGACGGCACCCATTCACTGCAGAGCAACAATCTGTTCCCATGAAGAAACAAACTCATCTGCATCTTTAATAGTGCTTTGTAAGTTTCATATCTTGCACTTCAAGGTTCGTGGGACACTTCAAGTCTCAAAAAGAGCGCGAGGCTGAAATGCAGGCGAGAAACAAAGAGTTCACAAACATCTACATCAAGAACTTTGGGACGGATGTGGATGACGAGATGCTGACGGAGATTTTCAGTACATTCGGTGAGTGTTTATTTTGAGGATGTGGTTGAAATGAAACCGGTTTCTCTTGTTTTATCGCATCTGTGCTTTGTATGTGAGGCCCGACCCTGAGCGTTCGGGTCATGACGGATGAGAAGGGACACTCGAGAGGCTTCGGTTTCGCCAGCTTTGAGAAGCACAGCGATGCCAAACGGGTGAGTGATGTGAAGCTGAAGTGTGGGATTCCCGGTGAAAGCGACGGTGGAATATTATGTGCATCAAAGATACTAGGCAGTATTTATCTGGTTTTGCATATTCATTTTAGATGTCAATGCCACTTTTTCTTTTTAATTCTGCTACTTTTTTAGATTTTTTTTTAACCAATAAAAACACAATGAGGCTCCCATGAGTTGTGTCCCAAATGAAGTACTATACACTTATAGTATCTACACTCTTAAAAATAAAGGTGCTTCAAAAGGTTCTTC
>NW_015513029.1:2336-2575 GCF_001515645.1 Sinocyclocheilus grahami | reverse complement strand
AATTTAAGGGGGTCTGAATACTTTCCGTACCCACTGTATCTGCCATTGTATCTCATCCAATCATGATGCATATTCAACATATGTCCATTTAAGCTGTCCAACCATGTGTTTCTAAGTATTTAATGCAAATCATTTTCTAAGATGCTTAAAAAGCTAGCATGTCTAAAACAACATTTCCTGTCTCACACTTCTTGCACACACACATTAAACAGATTTCCTGTTATCTCTCAGCTCATCAA
>NW_015513029.1:0-1214 GCF_001515645.1 Sinocyclocheilus grahami | reverse complement strand
TCTATCAGAAAAACAGATAGGTATAAAACATATTGCCAGGGTACCTGGGGTGGTTGCTAGCTGTAGTTATCACTATAGGTTTTTTATATTTATTGCAAAAGATATTGTTATAGTTATTGCTTAAGTTATAGTTATTGTGATTGCATAAGTTATAGGAAGTTATTGTTATAGTTATCGTTATGGTTATTGTTATAGTTAGAGCTATTGTTATTTATTGCTGAAGTTATCGTTATTTTAGTTATCATTATAATTATCGTTAATGTTATAGTTATTGTTATTTTTATAGTTAGCGCTATTGTTAGTTATCGCTGAAGTTATCATTAATTTAGTTATTGTTATAGTTATCATTGTAGTTGTCGTTACAGTAATCGCTCTAGTGTACGTGTTTTGATGGTCCTGACAGGGCGTGAATCTGTACGTGAAGAATCTGAGCGACAGCGTGGACAGCGAACGGCTGCTCAGAGAGTTCTCTCCGTACGGGACCATCACCAGCGCTAAGGTAGCAATCGATCTGCGATACATAAAGGAATAGTTGTGTCATTATTTAATTGTAACCCAGTGAACGTGAAGATTTAGGAGTGTGTGTTCTGTTCAGGTGATGACAGACGGCGGCCGCAGCCGAGGCTTCGGATTCGTTTGCTTCTCGTCTCCCGAAGAGGCCACCAGAGCCATCACCGAGATGAACTGCCGCATCATTGATTCCAAGCCCATATACGTGGCTCTGGCTCAGAAGAAGAAGGAGCGTCAGACTCTGCTCATCCACCAACACATGATGAGACGCCAGCAGCTGGAGGCCTACAGGCCCAAACCACACGCTGAGCAGGTCCAGATTCACATCACGTCCTCTGATCATCCACAGACTGACAGAGACACACACGTGACGAGCTGTTATTATTTCACAGGTGCAGGATCTCTCTTCATACCACCTCACACAACCTCAGCCCAGCTCTCAATGGGACGCACAGAGCGTCAGCCCTCGGGGTGAGCAGACCTTCTTAAACCCATAAGACTTTGGTTCATCTTCGAAACACAATGAGGATGTTTTTAATGAAAACCAAGAGCTTTCTACTTTCTATCTCGTTATGGTAACCAAACAAATCCATATCAAAGATGAACCAAAATAAATCACTATGCATGCGCAGCACTGACCTCATACGTCATGCTCCCGCAGCTGCTTCTGTGTATAACTGTTGGCGCAAGCTACATTAAAGTGA
>NW_015513028.1:3807-7702 GCF_001515645.1 Sinocyclocheilus grahami | reverse complement strand
TGTACAACTTGTATAATAATCCATTTTATATCTTAATGTTTTTTTATTTTTAATTATTATTAGTATTAGTATTATTATTATATGTAAATATATAACTAATAACAAATTATCTAGATGCCATTATACATTACTGATACTTCTTCTGTTCTTTCTTGTGCACATTTTTTTTTACTATTTGCACAGGAGATCTTTTATGTGTTAATCCAAACAACTATTACTTCACATTTACACAGTGCTGGTTTAATCATGTATCAGATTCAGTCATATTCAATCAAAAGTAGTTTACTTACCAAGACCAGAACCATGTGGCAAAGAAGACCAGCTGTGGATCTCCAGTCCGCCACCCCAGTGCTTTAACAACTGCTCTTTCAGAGAGACAGGAGACGATACACACACCAGCTCACTGCACACACACACGGCTTTTAGCAAGGCACCTACAACACAAACACACAACTTCACGCTTAACATATTTACACATAATTGTACATTTATGTTCTACATAGAAACATTTGCAAAAACAAAAACTGTGTTACATCACATAGAATGTCAGTTGTGTGCCCCTCACAGTATGTTCTCTCACCTGGAGCGTGAGGCTGGCAATAGTCTTCCAGGTCAGTAAGATCCTCACAGAGTGTTTCTGTGGAGATGCTGCAGGCTGCTTCACCGCTGGTACTGACCAACAGCAGATGAGGCTCTGGAACACGTCGAACTCGAGCTCCAATCGGCCGTTTTCCATCCACCTTGATGGCCACATTGATTACCAGTCCACCATGTTCAAACGCAATAGGAGGAGTGTCACTCCAGCCACCTGATGACGTATTCAAACACACACTTTCAGCACACATTGTGGAAGACCCAAGGAAATCTAACAGTTCTGTCTTAAAGCTTTGGTTTGATATGGACAAGGAATTAACTGAATTGCAATTCTGAAAATGAAGAATGTATCAATTCTAGTCCATAAAAGATCATTTATTAAATAGAATTAAATATATAAGCTAAATACCTCTGCACTATCGTTCAAAAGTTTTTAAAAATGTTTTTGAAAGAAGTCTCTTATGTCACCAAGACAGCATTTATTTGATCAAAATTCAGTAAACAGTAAAACAGTAATATTGTAAAATATAATTACAATTTTAAATAACTTTTCTATTTGAATATATTTTAAAATATAATTTATTCCTGTGATGCAAAGCTGAATTTTCAGCATCATTAGTCCAGTTTTCAGTGTGAAATCATTCTATGTCGACCGATTGATGATCAAGAAACATTTATTGTTTATTAATGCTGAAAACTGTTGTGCTGCTTATTGTTTTTATGCAAACCGTGATACTTTTTTTTCAGAATTCTGTGATTATAATAGAAAGCTTAAAGGGGTCATATGATGCTTTTTTAAAGATCATTATTTTGTGTATTTGGTGTAACAGAATATGTTGACATGCTTTAATGTTCAAAAAACACATTATTTTTCAAATACTGTACATTATTGTAGGTCCTCTATGCCCCGCCTCTCTCAAACGCTTCGTTTTCTACAAAGTCCCTCCTTCCGACAAGCGCAGTCTGCTCTGATTGGCCAGCTGACCCAGTGCATTGTGATTGGCCGAACACCGCAAGCACTCGTCGGAAATGTAACGCCCCTTACCATAATCGCAAGCTTCATCTTTCAAAATATGTAATTAGTTTTACCATCAGTTCGAGTGATGAAGCTGGTATGTGTGCAGTACACAAGCCACGGTTAAGACAGCTGACTCTACTATGATGTGACCACCCCCCACCCTCTCTCTCTCTCTCTCTCTCACGCTCTCTCTCTCGCTCGCGTACACACACACACGATGCGCAAAACTCCGCATTTGAACAGTCAATAGCAAATACTTAAAAAAACAGTAGTTCAGAAGCGCCGGATTGTCATAGCAAAGTCAGAATTACCTCCTCTCATAGGTTCACGAAACGGTCGTCCATAAAATGCATTGCTGTTCTGTTGTAAGTAATCTTAAAGAGTTCTAAATGCATCTACTTTCGGAAGGCCAAATAAAGTGCTTTTGCTTTCGCCTAGAAACACACAGCGTCTCCCTGACATGCTGCTTCAACACTAACTGCGGTTACTGAAACCACGCCTTCTTTCTTTGCGTGCACATTTGGGCACATTATGCTAATATTTCCACATAGTGAGGTAGATATGTGGGGGCGTGTTAGAACGAGCCGTTTTAGGGGGGCGTGGCAGAGTCTTAACTTTGATAAAGAATATCTCTTTGGTTTTGAGACTTTAGTCTTTGCAACTTCAGGGATCTTATCTATGCACAATCAGCTTGTAACACTCCAAAGAGAAAGGAAAACTTGAAATTGCATCATATGACCCCTTTAAAAGAACAGCATTTATTTGAAATATAAATCTTTTGTTATAAATGTCTTTACTGTCACTTTTGAGCAATTCTGAATTGCTGTCACTTTTGAATTGCAATTCTAAATTTCGTTTAAATTCAAGAACTGAAGTGCAATTTATTTCAGTTAAACTCTGAACGCACAGAAACACAGAACTCTCTGATCAGCTGAAATGAAGAGTGCTGTTCTCACCTGACAGATCTAGTCGAGCAGGACACTCCACTTCCTGCCACTCACCCATGGGCAGCATCTCTCCTTGACCAATGAACACAAACTCACGTGCTGACATAACTGCCTTCCGCAGCAGTATCTGTCCCGCCCCCTCATAATGCCTGGCGGCTCTCACCAACAAATCTGGTCTTTAGACAACGACGACAAATCAGAAATTCTCACTTTACAGCTCTCAAATTTATGCATTTTTTAAGTTCTGACCTGCAGAGCCAGTGCTTTCTTTGATTGGCCAGTTCTTGGACACCTGCAGGTAAGTTTCCATCCTCTAGAAGCTTAAAAGCAGGGGCCCATGATGGATTCGCCGCTGGTCCACTGCGCAAACCACCTTTACCCTCACCAGCCAGACAGCCAAGGACATCAGCGATACAGGCGAGACAGCGTGCAGCTACTCCCAGATCCCCACTGCTGCCTGCAGCCACTGAGACAACAGCCAAACCATCAGTATCCTCAAAAGTCAACATATGCAAACCATTCCTCATCTTTTGCTCCTCACCTGAGTCCAGCACCTGCAGTAGCTCCTCCTGCTGGCCGGCCAGCACTGCTGCTCTGAAGGACGGCAGTAGACTGAGATCTGTGTGGCCTTGTAGAGCGTCCACGGCTCTTCTTCGGCCCACATTGAAGAACAGCTCTTCTCTCCAGTGCAGCTCCGTCTGCTGGTCCGTCAGGATGAGAATATCCCTGAGCGAGAGTCTCCAGGCTTCCCTCCAGCTGTCCAGCCCACCAGGACCACCCAGGAGCCAACAAACACCCTCTAGTCCAACGCGTCCTGAACGTGGCATGAACACTGGGAACAATCGGGTGTCCAGCAGACAGCATGACTCAGTCCTCTCAGGTCCCCAAAGGTACTGAGGCCTTTAACACACACATATATATGTTAGACACACTACATGAAACTATGACAGTCTCAATCTAAGCAAAACATGCAAAAAATTAACCGTGAAGTCACTTAGGCAGCCTCTTCCTGTAAAAGCAGGTGGCTCTTGGATACAATAATCTTTAAAATAGAGCAAATCTTTAGTCAAAAGTCTGATTATGTGATGTATGAACGTAGAAGTTTCTTACTGTATTTCAGTCCGACTATAAAAATCACTCCATTTTAGATTAAGGAATGATGCATTGACATCATCAGTGTAGGCCTGGGTGGAAAATAGCATATAAAATATAAAAAATGAGCAAACATTTTCTTATTTATATTGTTTCCTTTCACAAGTTGCTTTAGATAAAAGTGTCTGCTGAATGAATAAATAAAAATGCAAATGTAAGGAAGGTGCTCTAAACTCACCTCTAA
>NW_015513028.1:0-890 GCF_001515645.1 Sinocyclocheilus grahami | reverse complement strand
TAAGGGGGTCTGAATACTTTTCGTACCCACTGTATATAGAGTGGTGTGTGAATTCATGAACATTTATGTGTGAATAACTGTGTGTTCTACTCACCTTTGTGGACAAACAGTCCAACAGCAGGTCTAAACTGCAAACAGCTCCTTCTACATCATCTGATCTCTGTACAGGCACCCAGCAGAAAGCCCTGCTGCAGGCGTCCCATGGGAAATCTCTGCCCTGAAAACACACATACACCTATTAGCACATGTTTGAGAATCATTTTCATCTAAGATGGGTTTTTTTTTATTACAGACCGTGTGAAGGATGAGAATGTGAGCTTCATCCAGAACATCTGCGTTCACCACCTAAACACAAAAACACACATTTAAGGGAGTTCAAGTGTGTTTTAGAGGAAGATCCTTATGAACTCAAGTAAAGAGAAAACTGTATTGTGGTCATTTATCATGAACACCGAAATATTACAGTGCTGAATAAGCAATATTTTATTTACAATATATTATTTATTTCCTAGTATAAACTGCTAAAAGATGTATACAGTATTGCTAATAGAAAATCATAATCTGGAAACAATCCCCTAAACCATACTAATGGGACAATACAAATTAAGACTTTGCTGACTAAGGCTGCATTTATTTGAGCAAAACTACAGTAAAAACAGTAATATAGTAAAATATTATCATAATTCAAAATAACCATTTTACTAGTTTAACATCTTTTGAACAGTAATTTATTTCTGTGATGGCAAAGCAAAATTTTCAGTAGCCATTATTCCAGTATTTAGTGTCACATGATCCCTCAGAAATCATAAAAAAAATGATAATACTTTTATTCAGCAAGTATGATCTAAATTGATTAAAAGTGACAGTAAAGACATTTATAATGTTACAAA
>NW_015513027.1:6428-7712 GCF_001515645.1 Sinocyclocheilus grahami | reverse complement strand
AAGCCCAGGACGATAACAACACCCGAATGTAGCTGTATTTTTTAGTGGTTACATGTGCCAATAAATACATGTCGGTGGTTGTTGCTTGTAGTTTGTAAGTTTAGACACTTTAGACCGCTTGATCACTTTAAAATCAACCAGAAAACTAGACAAGTCTGACCTAGTGCCAGTGCTATACGGGATGTCAACTGATCTATTTATAGTTCATATTGAATATTTGATTTTAAGCCAGTGTCATAATCGGACACATCACATTTTGAATTCCAATGAAATTCAAGGCAAACGAGTAAGGTATTTTGTTTAAAATCTCAAATGCGTCATATTTGAGCCATTATATATCATCTGTCTTGCTGGTATCTGCTGTAGTTGGTTCAACTTTGAGGAATATTTAGTCAGTGTATTTAAAGAGGGATTTTAGTACTTTAAATTCGGTTCGCTACCTCGCTGTTATATTTAGACGTATAATGAACAGTCAGGGCTCGTCGGTGGAGAAGGGGGTGAACGGCGTCCTGGTTTGTCAGGAGAGTTACGCCTGCGGTGGCTCCGACGAGGCCGCCTTCGAGTGCGACGAATGCGGCAGCCTGCAGTGCGTCCGCTGCGAGCTGGAGCTCCACCGTCAGGAGCGCATGAGGAACCACGACAGGATCCGGATCTCACCTGGACACGTACCTTACTGCGATTCATGTAAAGGGGACGGGGGTGTTGCGAACGGGGGTCGGCTGAGAGCAGTGGTCCGCTGTCAGGGATGTAAAATCAATCTGTGTTTGGACTGTCAAAAACGGACTCACAGTGGGGTCAGTAAAAGAAAGCACCCGCTTACTGCCTACCTTCCCTCGAAACCCGCGGAGAAGAACTGCAGCACTGGAGATGAACAGCTGGATGCGTTGAAAGCTAAACTGGAGCAAGTCACCAGCTTTCTTCTAGTGGATGAAAAGGAAGATATGCAGGTAAGTCAACTTGTGCAGTTTTTGAGCTGTAAAACTCTTTCCCTCTTTATACAGCAGTTAGTTCTGGTCCTCAAATTTGATTGGCTGAGAGGCGTTAAACGAGTACTGATGGAGCTAGAGCTTTTTTAGAAAGTAGGAAAACGGATTAGTGTGATTTTTATCTGTATTGTAGATACAATTACTTTTTCGAGGGTTTTAATTGAATATTATAACTTGTGAAACAGATTCATGATCGCTCCGAGCAAGTACTCGGAGTGGAGGTTCAATCTTCAACTGGCTGGCAGGAGCCGCAACTGACAGGTCATGTGACCTGCCAGTGGCTGGTGGCAGCTGCCAG
>NW_015513027.1:0-3390 GCF_001515645.1 Sinocyclocheilus grahami | reverse complement strand
TTGTGTCCACTTGCTGTACCACAAAAGTACAAACAACATATCTTTATTCAATTAAACCAAAAAAGAAAGAAAGAAAAAAACAAGAAAAGTATTACATGACAGTTGGTTTAAAGATAAAACGTGAAAGACTCAAAGCACAAATTCGTTAAAGTTTGCGGCTTGCCGTTTTTTTTTTTATAAAGACGTAAAGCATGTGCGGCGAAAAATAATTCCTTAGAATGAGATCAGCTGACACGTCAGACCGGAGCGCCCATTTGCGGCTGGTTGATCGTCAAGAGAAGCGTCAGTAAGCAACCAGTCGTGACCACGATCATTTGACTGCTTTAATTGGGATAAACCCACCTAAAACTCCAATCAAGAATAGTCATATGAATACATTCATAATAATAATAAAATTATGTATTTCCTTGCAGCAAGAGTGAACGCGTTATACTCGCAGCCCCGCAGCGACTGGCTGCCTGGCAGCTGGCAGTACACTATCGGGAACCATTGATTTATGGCAGATTTATGTGTTTTGCTCTCTTTCCACTGTAGCTAGGGGAATAAAATTATTGGAATGCCTTAGAAGAGGCGGCTGTCTGAGCGGCCAGTGGAAGCGACAATCAGCTGCCAGTTGGGATCATGGCCATTTGGACACTTTATTTGTAATAAGCCTCAATAAAATGTCGACAAATTAAAAGACTAGACCCATAAGAATATATTAATAATCATAAAATAATATATTTCCTTGTAGAGAGAGTGGTAGAGAATGCGTTAAACTCGGAGCGCTCTTGCGGCTGTCTGATTGAGCAGCCAGTGGAAGCAACAATTACCAAACCAGTTGGGATCACGGTCAGTTAAAAACTTTAATCGCGCTAAAATCCTCTAAAACATCAACCATGTAAAAGTAAAGAACTGAACAGGTTCACAATAAAAAAATTGCACAGACCAAAACAAAAAATCTGCCGAAAATTTATGGTTGCTGAAACTTAAGGCATACAGCCAGCCAGCCAGCCACTGAAAGGTCACGTGACCTGCAACTGGCAGCTGATCTGTGACCAGCGTGACCTGTGATTCTTTTTGAACTACATGTTGGAAGAAAATTACTAATAAATCACCAAATTTTGTCTTAAAATTAAGGAACTGAGCATAAACTTTTTTTTATTGCAATTGTTGTAAAAAAAACTAAAAATCAATGTGACAAAAAATGTGTGATATTGAGTGAGGTGAGACTCATTATTAAACAATATATTTATTTCCACAACCTGAACAGGTCAAGGATGAGGAGGAGTTTGTGAGGAAATTAGGCTGTAGGCCTGAGGAGCTCTTGAAGGTGGTGTCCATTTTCGGCAACACTGGAGAAGGCAAATCTCACACCCTCAATCACACTTTTTTTTTGGGTCGTGAAGTTTTCAAGACATCTCCAACCCAGGAATCCTGCACCGTCGGTGTGTGGGGAGCACTGGACCCTCTTCATAAGGTGGTGGTTGTTGACACAGAGGGATTTCTGGGGGCAGGAACTAACCAAGGACAGCGAACCCGCCTGCTCCTGAAGGTGCTCGCAGTCTCCGATCTGGTCATTTATCGGACACATGCTGACAGGCTACATGATGATCTTTTCAAGTTTCTTGGAGATGCATCAGATGCGTATCTAAAGCATTTCACGAAGGAGCTGAACAAACTTCTGCCAGTTTAAATTAAATGAGTCAGCAAATATGACATAAAAGAGGTGTTTTAACATGGGCAAAAGAATATGACTGTCCGTTTTGGAAGACGTTTAATAAGCTTGTCTTAGAATGATTACTTGGATGATTTCATGAGTTGAAACAAACAGTATTATGAAATAGTTACTCTATATTAGCTGATTCATGTTTGAATTTAGTCTCTATTGTCCTGCATAGCCATTTTGGAGATCATAACGACGTTTGAATGAACAATTTCTATTCCACAATAACTAAGTAAGTGAATTTTTGTCATATTTTAAGATCTAATGGTTTTTCACTCTTGCAGTGGCAGTGGCGCTGAGGAACCAGAAGGTCACAATGCCAAAAAGCAGCAAGAATGTAGTGAGAGTGTCCAATTCAGTCTCCATTCCTGTTCTCACGGCGTTCACTGTGTGCTTTGAGATCGCCCGCACAGCCCAGAAGAGCACAGAGACCATCTTTACCTTGTCTGATGCCTCTGGGACATCCATTTTGGCATTTGAGAAGACAGAAAGAGGCATGGAACTGTTCATCAGCGGTTCCTACTGCTCTGTAAATGACCTGCTCACCAGCTCAGACATCACATCCAGCATGACACCCATCTGCCTCACCTGGACCAAGTCCACTGGCCTTGTGGCAGTGTACTTTGGAGGCCACTATCGAGCCAAAACCTGCGCAGCCTCTCAGGTTTACACCTTGCCGAGTGGGGGAATCCTCCAGCTTGCAGGAAAAGGGTCAAGCTCGGTCAGTGTCGATGATCAGAATTTGGATGGTTTCATATACAATTTCCGGTTATGGGATTATGCCATGCCCTACTCCGAGCTGTCTGCCCTCACCTGTGATGTCGAGGGAAACGTCATTGACTGGGATCATCGTTACTGGACTATCCCAGGCAGTCACACACAAACTGACAGCACGCTCAGCTGCAGTGAGTAGATGGTTTCAGCTATATTCTGTGGAAGCTGGTTTATGATTCATAACCAGGAGTGATTAAATTGACAAACCATCACACACAACTCGGTGTGGGCTGTCACACAAGGTCCAAGTAAAACAATTTGTCTGATGAATCCCACAATTTGAAATTAGTTTCTAGTAGTAATTTCAGATTAGTTACTGTGAATTAATTTCACAGTAAAAATGTCAAATATTCTAAAAAAAAAAAAAAAAAAAAAATAAAAAATTTATATATATATATATATATATATATATATAGTGAGAGAGAGACATTGCCCTAAAGGGTTCTGAGATGTCCCTGAGCAACATTTAAGCATGTAAAATTAATATTTTAACACCCAAAGAAAGTTCTTTTTTTTTGCATACACTTTGAGAACTGGTTTGTGTGAATCATTTAAAAGAATTGGTTCAATGGAGTTATTTGTATGGCTCCACACAGGTGGCTAAACTAGTGATTAGATGTTTGATTATACTAGTTTTGACTGTTCTGAATTACTTATTTAAACAAATGTGAATTTTTTTTAGCTCTGGCTGTAAAAACAGCATGAATCACCTACGAGAGGGTGTGGCACATGAGGCTAAACACCGCTGCCGCTATTCAGCACACTATGACAATCGCATCTATACCTGCAAGGTAGGTCGTAAACAATGCAGCACGTGACCGGACCCTAAAGGCTACACGAGCTTTGTGACTGCCCAGGTCTGACATTGTGTGTTAACCTGCTATTCCAGGTTTGTTATGAGAGTGGCAAAG
>NW_015513026.1:5005-7714 GCF_001515645.1 Sinocyclocheilus grahami | reverse complement strand
TCTTGGCTGTGTTACTGCATGCTATCCTTCTCGAAGTGTGTGAGCGAGCGGCCAGTCTCTCCAGAATGCTGCTGATAAGGAGAGGGATATATATGACGGTAAACTCCTAGGCCCCCCATCCAGTCCTAGGAAACAGCCTCCTGCCTGTCCTCCTTGCCTGCGCTAAACACATGCACCATTATTGGAAGGACCCACTCTTAAGCACAGCATAGCGGGTCTAGGGGTTAAGGATATGGCAGCGTGTAGTCTGGGTCACCCCCCACCATCGAGCCCTCAATTGCCAGACACTTTCACCCCTCTGAGGGAGGTCTACTGGCCCCTATAAAAGTAACCTATTTTTTTAATTACTTTGTGGATTGCTATGTTAGTACGAGTAATGGTAGCTAAAAATCGTATAGTTTATGCTATACTTTATAATATCTTAAAACGAGTGATACAAGCTGCTTCATCTTCATTCAGGTGCAGCACAGCAGTCAAAACCAGCATCTTCAGAAGCTGATATTAAAAAACAAAACAAAAGATGAACTATCTCCGTTCTGCACCCGACAGATATGGGACGCCAAAAGGGCTGGACAGCGATTGATCTGTGTTCAGATTTAGAATAGGTATACACTAGCATTTATCTACATCATCCATCTATATCAATCCATCCATGTAACCATCTATCAATGTAGGCCTATCATACATATATCCAAATATCTTTTCTCCATGCATATTCCATAGTATAACCTTGGCTTTACATGCACTGTAGTCCCATCAGGGGATACAAAATCCAGTTTATATTTGTATTTTTGAATTGAAGTTTGATGAATAAAACTTTTCTTACATTTTATTATTTTTGTGTTGTTATTTTGGTGGTCAAGAATAGGACATCAGTGTGTGAATGTCAAATGGACGTCACATTTTTTACATCAGTTTCTAAGTGCATAAACTGGTCAAAAAAATACAGTTACAAACTACAGTATTTGATTTGGTTTGATGTCTGTTTAACATCAATTGCCCACTGGTTACACGTCTTCCAAAATATAATAAATAGCATATATAATCTATTTCTGCCTATGACCTCTCTCTATTTTCTCTCACAGGACTTCCCCTATGATACCACAAATGCTACCTTCACTGACTTTTAGCCTTTAAACCCAACTTATTATAAGCTAATCAAGAAATCAAACTCGTCTTCAGGTCATCCTGATCCTGCTCCTACTGTCTTACACAAAAACTGTGTAACAGTAATTTTGATATTCATTTCATATTCTCATTTCCCATCTATTTAGTACTGGTACTGTTCCTCAGGAATTGTGGCTGTCACACCTGTCCTTAAAAAAAACCCAGCCACAAACCTAACTGACATGACCAATTACAGATCGATTTCAAATCTTCTGTTTCTTTCATAGAGACTAGAGAAAGTGGTCATTGCTCAACTTCAAGCTTTCAAGGTTTGTCACACAACCTCTGTGAATGTTTTTACAATTGCACTCTCTACAGCACAGAGACAGCACTTCAGGGTTAGGGTTAGGGTTAGGAATAGCCGAATTTCCACTGTTGGGCCAAAAGCGGACGTGCTAGTGCATGCCAGGGCCAGTCACGTTTCCACTGTCAATTCCAGGGCTTCATTGTGCCTCATTCGGGGCAAAATTACTGAAGCACAATTTCTATTCTAACCATTTAACCCAATTTTGCTTCTCTGCTTGCGATCAGATAATTTTAAGCTGGTAAACTCCGGGAAAGTTTTCAGTCCAATGATCAAGTAAGTGAATGCATTCAAACAATCCGTCCAAAAAAGCACTAATATAAAGGAAACAAGGCTGATTATATCAGAGATTCCAGAGAGAACAGAGACTTGCATTGCGTTCTCAGTGAATTTTTCATTCCAGTGTGTTTTTCAACCCTAATTAAAACTCACCTTGATTAGGTTCCTTCAGACCTTGATTAGCTTGTTTAGGTGTGTTTGATTAGGGTTGAAGCAAAACTCTGCAGGGCTGCGGCTCTCCAGGACCGACGTTCGCCACCCCTGAAATAGATAGAAACTGTAGCATTAAAAACACTTTACAATAAGTTTAAATTAGTTAGATAACATGACCTATCGATAAACAAGTTATATAGCAATTTTTCTTCTTAGGGTTAATTTCAAAATTGACTAATACATCAAATCAAAAGTTCAATCTGTTAAAATTATTTAATGCACAATGAACAAATGTGAATGATCAAGTGTTTGTGTTAAATAACATTCAAAAACATTAATGTTGTAAAAATATATTGTTCACTCACTGTAAGTTGATGTTAGATAATAACATGAAGTCATGTTAATAAATGGTATCTTATTGTAAAGTCTATACAGGAGATAAAATTTGACTGTACTTTGATATAATCCAAGCTGTGTAGCCTACATTTCAATCTGACATTCAAATTAAAATATGGAATAATATTCATAACAGAAGCTCTAAATATAAAAAATTAAATTGAAACTTACCTGCTTGAACTCTTTCATTTGATCCGGGTGTCGGTCTTTAAAGTGTTTTGTTAGTTTGATGTGTGTCCTCCTTTTGAGGTCACCACGTCTCAGTGCTTTTATGAAGAGAACGCATCTGCACACCTTTCAGATAGCGCATCAAGAACCGAGTTGACCGGGTACTCTGTACCACTGGTGTAGTGCAGGGTATACAGCATATACCCACATCTTTATCAGTCCGCATAGCGTATACCCTGTAA
>NW_015513026.1:1783-3370 GCF_001515645.1 Sinocyclocheilus grahami | reverse complement strand
TTTCGATCTCATGAGTAGATGAGTTTACCATACTGACAGGAAATCCACCAAGAATATGGGATTCATGTGCTGGGTGATTAGCAAACTTAATTGAATGCTGATATCAGTGTCTGCTCATATTTAAGAAATCCCTTCAACCCACTTCTAAATCCCCTCTGATGCGCATCATTCAGTAGTGTCCTGCATTAGCGAAAATCATGAAAGATCAGCACATGAGTAGCTCAATCAAATTGTGAATAAATGCAAATATTCCCTAAAAACACCCAGTAAATACAGTGATGCGGTCAGGACCAAGGAGCTGGTGTTTCCCTTAAATATAATAGCAACCCCCCACCCCACGATAATGACAATGCTGACAATGCCCAACGCCACTGGATCAGAGCACTGTCAATCATTACCTGATTCGCTGTCTGTCATTTTAGCAATGTTCAACGCCATTTCAATTAATGAAAGAAAGATGAAGATGAACTACTCAAACAAAAATTTGTTTTCAGAGTTATAAACAAACTTGCAATGCTACATTGGTGCTGTTAGCCAGCAGCTCAGCTAACGATAGCGATGCTACAACGGTGCTGTTAGACAGCACCACAGCTAATGTCAGCCAAACGCCCGTGCCCGCTTCGTCCCCCACCCTGAGAGAGGGTGCCGACAATGACAGAGATGCTGCCTCTTCAGCTGAAGACATTAACCAAGGTGAGCACTTTTTAATAACAGGACCGTGTAAATTATGTTAACACATATGCCAGGGCTCAGTCTCGAAATTACCATATGCCCGTCATTGTATGTCATGGGAGAAACCTGTGGACAGCCAAACAAAAAGAATAATTTAAATCCAAGAACCCCTGGTTAGGATACAAAAACAAAAAATTGGGTAAGTTTAGGTAAATTGATTTGTCAGCTTCTAAAACAGTGGACAGAGAAATATACAGTGTGTGTGTGTGCTTGTATGTATGTGGGAGACATGGACACTACACACATACAAATATAAATATAGTAGTTACATTGTTTGTTTATGCTTCACAGGGTGTCTGGTCTGTAGCAGTGTGAACTCCCTTGGGATCATCGAGGAGCAAGGTGTATCTCTCAAGAGAATGGATGAACTTTGAAATTCAAGCGTCTGTCCAGGGAAGTAGAGAGACAAGTCTGAAATAAGTCAAGAAATAAGGTTAGGAAACATGTTTTGTCTAAGGCAAACACTCAAGCTGTGAAGATGGCAGAACAACAGAAAGAAGCGGGATTGAGAATGCAGAGAGTCCTACATGAAGGAAACCGAAGCTGTGTTTCGATCAGCCTACCATTTAGCCAAAAAGAACAGACCCTTTTCTGACCATGAGAGCCTCATTGAGCTGCAAGAATTGAATGGTATAAAAATGGGCCTTGATACTTCATTAACGTTACAGTGCTACACAAATAATCAAACATGTTGCCAATGAGATGAAGAGCAAAATCGTCTGTAGCAGCATAGCGTCATCGAGTAACTTAGTCGTCATAATTGACGAGGCCTCTACTTTAAGTAACAAAGCTGTCATGACAGTTTCAATTAAAGCATCAGTTCAAGAAGAAAGCCCTGAATTAATATTCCTTGAG
>NW_015513026.1:642-1141 GCF_001515645.1 Sinocyclocheilus grahami | reverse complement strand
GATTTATAGCTTTGAAAAGAAATACAAAGCTCAAGCCTATCAATCCAGGCCAGTTCTTATAAAGCCTTGTGAACAATCTTGAGCAACGCTTGTCTTTCGAAGATGAGACTATCAAGGACCTCAGTATCCTTGATCAGAGTAAATGGCCATCAAACCCCAGCATCCGCCCTGGTGAAGAACAAGTTAAGCGACTGTGCAAGCGATTTAACTTGTGCACAGACCAAGCACTGAATGGGATGCGGGACCTACTGGAAGACAGTGAGCCCGATGGCCTAAAACCACTCAAAAAACATTCCCTGTCAGCACAGCAGAGTGTGAGAGAAACTTTAGTCTTATGAACAACATAATCACAGACAAAAGCGCTGTCCTACTGGTCTCAAACATATCAAGCTTAATGATGATAAACATCAACGGACGCCCTACTTCCAAGTTTGATCCTAGAAAGTATATGTAACCGAGCGATAGCCAATGATCAACTTGATTCCGACTACGCCACCGG
>NW_015513026.1:0-428 GCF_001515645.1 Sinocyclocheilus grahami | reverse complement strand
AAGTTCTATAGCTAGTGAATGAAGAACAGAGACGTGACCTTCAAGAACAACACTTTTATTAACAATCAGTACTGAAATCTCCAAGTAAGCAATCAACTTCACTTTTATAACCATCTAAAAAAGAGAGAATCACAATTTTAAGATGTCTAGACTTTGTCAAATATTAAAATCATAACCAACAATTCCTGAATGCAAGATCAACCAAGCCTGCGGGAAGAAAATGAAAAGTCACTGGGCCAAAGACCCACAACCTCAAGAGCACACACCACACTTGCACCAACCAACAAATTAAAAAAGGTGTAATAAATACAAATATCTCTACACTCTCAAATCAATACCCATGCAGTGCAGAAAACCTCATGCCACATGCAGTAAAGGAAAGACCCAGATGACCCCAGAGGAAAGTACTCCCACGCAGGCTGGCTCCT
>NW_015513025.1:1389-7714 GCF_001515645.1 Sinocyclocheilus grahami | reverse complement strand
GTGGGATTTAGCAGGTGTGGGTAGAAGAGCAGAGGTAATAGTGGCATACACCCTGATGGTTGTATCCACTAGTGGCTCATTGAACGGTTTAATTTCTGGAATTTTCTCTAGAAATCACAGATACAAAATGAGCTTGTGTGAGAAAATCCATTTTGCGAGTGTGACATATACAGTACATCAATATAAGCTCAATGTTGACATTAAACTTTGACTCATTCCAGAAATACATTAGTAACTTATATTAAAATATATATAAATCTCAATAAGAAATTTGACATTTAGTGATTTATCTCTCTCTTCATTCTCTCTGTCTATCTTTTTGTTTCTCTCCCTGTGTCAAGCTTACTGCCTGGGTCCTTTTTACTCATATTTCCATCTGTAAAAAAAGAGAAAAAAAGAAAAGAAAAATAAACAAATCAGAACATCAAAACCATGCTACCAAAGCTTCTGACAGGTGTTTCCTGTTGAAAACCCACATTAAAATACATTCATATCTAGATGCCTGCATGATGAATGTCGCTCATCCTTCCAGTTCCCCAGGATGGTGGAGAAGATCTTCCTCTTGCTGGCGTCCTCCATCTCAGTGAAGGACAGGAAGTTGAAGTGGCGGGTGAAGCGTTGAGTGATGGGATTCCTGCCCCTGCCAGGAGGGCCCATTGTACATGCGAAGTTTATACGAAGTATTTTTGTACACTATCATTCAAAAATGTAAGGTCGGTATGATTTTTTAAATGTTTTTGAAAGAAGTCTCTTATGCTCATCAAGACCATTTATTTGAGGAAAAATACAGTAAAAAAATATTATTACCATTTAAAATAACTCCTGCATACAAGATTTGCAAACACACCTATCTGTTTCCTGTCATACCAGCCTCCACTGATGCAGCAGTTCAATGGGAGGCTGAGCTCCATATGTTTCCAGCATGGGCATGTTCAGATCATCAATAAAGAAAAATAAAATATTTTCCCAAAGGAGGCCCAAACACATCTTTACATCTACAAGTAAGATACATGTAAATACAAAATCTAGTAATGAAAACAATATGTACAGAGAAAACAATATATCAATAACAGACTAATGAGAGGAAGAGATATTGGAAGAACCTTTTGTCAAGTTTGCTGTCAATATAGTCTGGAGTCTGGTTGGCGGAGGTGCGAGCAGAGAAAATTAGGAAGTGAGTGATGTATTCAGCAGGCATGTTCTTCAGAAGCTTGTCTTATATGGTCAGGGTCTTCCCTGTGCCAGTTGGCCCAATGTACAAGACCTGACAAATCAAAGAAGGAAACAAGCTTAGCAGCACATACGTATGACATTAAGTTGATTGCATGCAGAATGAGAGTCAAAACTACCCACAGGTTTCTTATTGGAAAGCAGGATGTCTATCAGGAAGGACATTCGAGCAGTGTCGACTGTGGGCACAAAGATGTCCGAGTAGCTAGTTTCTGGGGTGATGACCACTTCCTGGGCATATTTCATCCAATTGACCCATTGTACCTGAAGCATTCGAATAATCAAATGAATGTATATTTATTTTATTATTAAAATTTTTCGTTTCTATTAATCAAAAGTATCTCTCAAAAATGTTTTGTAAATTAAATTCAATATTCCAGAAAACATTCTCACCTTCCTCTCTTATCCCTCCTCCTCCTCCTCCTCCTCCTCATCAAAACAACTTATTCCTGCATCATCTAAATGGTAATCGTACACTAGTCCCTCCTCAGGGAAACACAGTTGGACCTGAAAAACAAACAAACAAGGTTTGCAAAATGCAGTGTGCAGCTCTGAATAAATAAACGGACAAAAAAACTATAAAAAAGATTTGAATACTCTGTGGCACTTCTGTTTAATTATCTACTACAGCATGTAAATCATTGCTGATAGCACTGAGCTTCATGACAAATTTATGCTGCTATTGACCTTTTCTTCAACCATCTTGCCCCTGAGCCATGAACTGAAACGTTGGCAGCCGGCAGCATCTCCTGTAGCTCCAACGCTCCATATGAGTGAAAAAGTAAACCAGGGCTCAATCAGCTCCTGCAGCCGAGAAAGTTTCTCCTGGGAAGGGGGCTTCTTACCCTGAACACACACACACACACACACACACACACACACACACACAAAATTCAGTTTAACCATGAATAGATTAGTTTAACCACTGTAATACTAAAAAGTTCTCTGACCTCTCGTGGGATGAAGGGCTGAATGAAACAGTCCAGCAGTTTGAGCAGAAAGCAGGCAAGATTGCTGTCCATGGAGGAGATCACCTCCTTCACTGATTTTCTGACAAATTTGATGGAGTCCTGAGGCAACACACCTCAAAACCTTGCTAGACAATGAACCACATAACTTACATTATGTTTACTTTTATTTGATCACCAGATTTTGATCAACAGACACAGGCTATAGACCACTTAATTCAATTTATATTTAAAAATAAAAATATGTAAAACACTACAGGACCAATCACCTGTAAGAATCTTGGGAAGATAGAGTTGAGTTGATCTGTGTAGAGCTGAAACGTGTCAGGAATGGTGCGGAGCCAACATTCTGTGAATGGAATCAGACCCAGAATACTGGGCTCAAGATACACCATGCCACAGCGAGAAACCATGGCAGGAGATGCCACTGCCAAATCCTGCACATCAAACATCATAGTCATCACCCGAGGGCCAAAACATTGTCAGAAAAACACAGAAAATTATTATAGTTACACAAAGGAGGTACAACACAGAGAGGCAAATAGTGGCCATTAACAGAAATTATCATATGTCAGAGAGTTTGATGATCTCTCCAGAACTTAGACACAGTTTCTTGTTGTCATCCAGAACCGTGTTCATGTTCTCGATCCATACAGCATCCACAGGTCCATCAAACATGTACCACTTCTTCTCCTGGTCCATAGAGGCAGCTCCATCCCGAATGAGACAAGACAGTATATCATCTATCCTGTAATTGAACAGTGTGGGTTACTTTTAACAACCTGTAAAGTATTGTTTTTTTTTCTCAATATTTCTTTTTAAGAAATGTTTCCCTTTATTAAAGGGAAAGTTCACCCAAAAATGAAAATTACCCCATGATTTACTCACCCTCAAGTCATCCTATGAGTATATGACTTTCTTCTTTCAGACAAATACAATCTAAGTTATATAAAAAAAATGTCCTGACTCTTCCAAGCTTTCACTGCCATTATAAAGCTTGAAAGAGCCAGGACATTTTTTAATATAACTTTTGTATTCGTCTGAAAGAAGAAAGCCATATACACCTAGGATGGCTTGAGGGTGAGTAAATCATGTGTAATTTAAATTTTTGGGTGAACTATCCCTTTAAGATTGGATATTATAGGTCTGCGTTTCCCAAAAGCATCGTAATCCTAAATAGATTGTAGCATCATAGCACAAGTCTCTACGATCAATTTAGTTTATGATGCTTTTGAGAAACGCAGCCTAGAACTGTCATGAGAGAGAGTCTGGGGGGGCCAGTGGGGGTGGTGCATAACCAGGAAAGGTCCGGGAACTTAAACTCAAGTCACTCAAAGCGCAACTGGAGCGCTGCCCAGAGGGGTATCAGCTACGTCAACCTGAATAGTATTGTTAATACAAAAAAATCCAGTGTGCACTCACCACTCATGAGTAAGCTGGTCAAATTCTTCATAAAGCTGCCCCATAGTGATGGATTTTGGATTAAGCACATAGGTCTGTACAGTCTCATATACTCCTCCACTAACTGAGAGTCGGCCTTTCAGGGCCGTCATTGCTGCTCCCAGGACTTCATAACACTATAAGTATTGAGTGAGAGAAAAGCAAATTCCAAAATCAGAATTTGGATTTTATTTGTTGCAGCTTGTTCATTTGTGCACTGGTTTGTGTACTAGTGAAGCTAACCTTAGTTTTCCCAGAGCCTGATGGTCCTACCAACATTAGACATGTCTGCCTACAGTGGTCTCATACAACTGAATACACTTGGTTATAAAGCCTGCAAGACAAGAAAATAAACACTAAAAATACATTTCCTAAATAATAAATTTTAGCATTTGAATTCACTTTTTTTTCCTTCAAAATACAGCATTGGAGCAAATAAACAATGATAAAGCTAATGATAATTCCACAATCATTTTGGTAAGAAAGATTATTTGGTATTGTTTTTTTCTGTTCTCTTAAAAATTATATAATTCTACGGCACTCACCATCAACATCTTTAAGGCACTTGGTTGCACAGACATTCCTGATGGACTCTTCTAGGGTGCCATAGTCTATTGGCTCTTCACGGATCTTGGGGAAGAGGTCGGACACAATGCCATTGAAGAGCTCGAGGTCGTCCTGAAGGAATTTTGGTACACTGACATAAATCATACAATCGTGGCCTAATGGTTAGAGAATCGGACTCGTAACTCAAAGGTTGTGGGTTTGAGTCTCGTACCGGCAGGGATTGTAGGTGGGGGGAGTGAATGTACAGTGCAGTTCATGGTGTGTGCGAGTGTGTTCACTGCTGTGTGTGTGCACTTTGGATGGGATAAATGCAGAGCTCTGAGTATGGGTCACCATACTTGGCCACATGTCACGTCACTTTCAATCAGTTTAGCAGCAGATGGTTTTGTATCTGTGGTGCTTAAATAAGAGATTAAACTGCAGAAAAAAAGTTCAAAAACTTTTAAAAGAACACTGCAGTGCAAACACGCATACAAATATTGTGAATCATCAAACCTCATTCATATCAGGATTTTCCCTCTTCAAGGGATAGTTCACCCAAAAATGCAAATTCTGTCATTAATTACTCACCCTCATGTCGTTTCAAACCCGTAAGACCTTCGCTCATCTTCGGAACACAAATTAAGGTATTTTTGATGGAATCTGAGAGCTGTCTGACCTTGCATAGACAGCAATACAACTAAAATGTTCCCAAGTCCAGAGAAGTAGCAAGGAGATCTGTAAAATAATCCATGTGACATCAGGGGTTCAACCGTAATTTTACGAAGCAACGAGAATACCTTTTTGCACAAAAGAAAAAAAAAAAAGACTTTATTCAACAATTCGTCTCCTCCGCATCACCCTGTAGCGCCATTTTGGAGAGTATCAGCTGGATGTAAACAGCGTATGCTGTTCTGTGTCAGCTGCATCACGCCGGATCTGTTTCCTATGTTGTTGTGATTTGATCTGAATGAAAACAGTGTATCCATGTGACGCAGATGTTAGAATTTGAATTTCGAGGGTAAAATCTGTCTGACTATCGGTAGCTACTGATTATGCAGCCGTTCACACCGTCATGTTAACCGGAAGCCCACATTTCAATTCTTTGATGAACCACTGACAAATCTAATATAATATGATTAAGTAGTTTGACCATGCTCACCTAACTGTTATCAAGGGCAGCCTTCATGATCTTTCTCCAGGTGCGCTCCATAGTCTGATACCTCTTCCCTTCCACAGGCAGCTGGCGGTTTATGTCATCAGAGCTGAAAATAGGTTCCATGTACAGCCACGACCGCTGACAGATAAGCCACTCTTCTAATACATCCTACCAGTAGAGCACCGCAGTGACACAAAGACTTTTGGGAAAAATACTTAAGACCCTTAAATAACATGTCTTAATGAAGAAATTCAATTAGTTTTTGTTTTTGCAAAAACACCTACATGTAAACTAAACAAACAAAAAGTACTTCACCTTGTGGATTTCAGAATCATACCTGCAGGATGATTGGCTTACCTGTCATAAACCTATCATCATGGGTCATGACAATGTGGTCATCAAGGAGCTGAGAGGCTTCGTCTGGGCTCTTCAAGATGTAAGTCCCCATCTCCTTATAAGGCATCACCTCAAACATCACTGTTGATCATTCCTCCTCAATCTTGTTCAGAGCCTATGTACTGAAAAAATACTGTCATATGCCATAATATATCTGTGGAATTGTTCTGTTATGAAATTCAGAAAAAAATAAAAAAAATGATCAACAAGCAAAACTTTTTGAAAAATTATTACAAAAAAATTTGTATAATTTCTGATGTAAATCATTGATTAAATAATACATTCTAATTTATTTTTTATGTGTGTTGATTAAATATAAAGGAGTAATTAATCACTGACAAGATTAGCTTGCGATAAAACTTGGCTGCCTATGCAGAAGAAACTAAATAAAAAAAAAAATTAAATCGGTGCTACTTTTCCAGCCTCCTGAGCCACCTACATGATTTTGTAGGCCCAGCTCCAGACAAAGGGAAAAGGTAAGGTTTGCTGTAGACTTTATACTCATGTTAATACATTCAGAAAGAAGTTCCCAGTGATGGTTCTGCATGCCAGGATGCCCAGAGTGACTATTCAAGGCAAAAAAAAA
>NW_015513025.1:0-444 GCF_001515645.1 Sinocyclocheilus grahami | reverse complement strand
ACTTTTGGTGCTTTTGGCAGTGTGGGCAGGTGCCAAATCCTGCTTTAAGCAACAGATGCTAATGACACGGAAATGGCGACAAGAACTAAAGTGTTAGATGCCATAGCCAAAGAACACAAAAATTACTAAGCAACAATAAAGAGGACGGCGTAATGGATCATTTAATCATTTGAGAAAGTACAAAAAAGTTATTTTAAAAAGTAAGAGAAGTGTTGATCCATAAAACATCAAATTTATTTACTATGGCAAATCAGCTTCTCCCATAGAAGACAGTTACAGTACAATGTCACGAAGTATCAGTTAAAATCACGCATGTGCAATAGAACGCCATTGCCATTCCATTAGCAGGTGTTGCTGAAAGTCCCTACTATCTACAGTAAATTAGGACGACGTGGCCAGAGGGCAGAGGCGGACAGTAACTAAGTACATTTACTTGAGTATTGT
>NW_015513024.1:6984-7716 GCF_001515645.1 Sinocyclocheilus grahami | reverse complement strand
AAGGACTAAATAATCATATCAAGTCTTTCTTTTCAACAGAAGGGATAAACACCTGGCCAGACTGAGTGATTATGACTCGCAGCTATTGTTTGGTTATTATTGTTCTCTGGCGGGTTTGATCCATTGTCTGGCGGGGGTCTCTGGAGGATCCGTCTAAAAGCGATTAAGCCACTCCGTGTCACTGCCTGCGTCATCTCCTGTTTCGCTTGGGATAGTTTGAAGTTACAAGAAGTTCAAATAATGGCTGGTCATTTATGCGTGTCTCCGGTCGACTTTGAACTGATTGAATTCACATCAAGCCTTCTTTATTACTCAGTGTGAAGTGCTTCAAGGAAAGGTTCACGCACCTCTTTTTGTCCGTACAATGAAAGTCAATGGGTTCAAAACTACTGCACTCCATTGTCTTTCCATAAAATTGACACATTTTGGAATTTCATTTTTAAGTGAACTGTGCCTTTAAAGTTGGCATGAAAGGAATTTGTCAACTTAATCTTTCCCTACTGTAACACTGCATGAGTGGAATGGCTTATTGAGAAAAAAAACGTTGGGCAGGACCAGATTTTGTCCATTGGGAAATGACTGGATCATTAAATCTTTGTAGTTTGCTGTTGCTGTGATCTCATGTGAATGACAGGTTGCAGGGAGGAAGGGATAGTAATAAAACAATAATTAAAATTAAAAATAAAACTTAACATTTTAATATTTTTTTTTAAATAAAAATTGCAAAAAAAA
>NW_015513024.1:2269-2883 GCF_001515645.1 Sinocyclocheilus grahami | reverse complement strand
TTTATGACATTTTCTTATTGGAGGAAGCATGCTGGGCGCAGTACTCATGGGAAATTCTTATTTACAAGTTCAGAAATTACCATTACTACATGAAGTGCATTCAAGATATTCTACTTTGAATAAACTTGACTCACTGGACAGCTCTTTTTTCACTATTTAAACATTTATACATTTGACACTTTTATGACCATTTACAACTTACATTGCATTCAAGGTATACATAGCAGATTTGCTCTCATGCCCCTAACACAATATCATTGACTGTTTTAGTATCAATGAGACCGTTTCAATTAGTTATTTTTTCCAACTTTCATGTTTAATGCTTTAGAAATGTTGTTGTATTTTTTAAATGTACCTATGTAGTTTTATTGATTTTCAGTTCAATTATTTGTAATAATTTATTTTATTTCAGTTAATGTTTATTTTATGTTAAGTAACTTTATTTATTTATTTATGGTTTTATTTTTAACCTTTCATAACACTACCATGTTGTAATTCAGAAAGTACATTTAAATAAATAATCAGTCCTAATCTGACTGTTGGGGTTTGTGGTATACATTATCGCTGACATATATTAGTTTTCTTTTCCCAAAAACCTCTATCATCATTTTATT
>NW_015513024.1:0-811 GCF_001515645.1 Sinocyclocheilus grahami | reverse complement strand
TTTTTTTTTCAAAAGTGTAAATCTTTCTTTTTGTCTAAATATAGATTTACAATAAAAAGCTTAAGCTGATTCCCCAAACCAGACAATACATCAGTCTGGCCAAGCTAGGAGACTTTTATTTTATTTAGTTGTATTATTTTATTTTATTTTATTTATTTATTTTTTATTTTTTCCAAAGTCGAAAGGTTTTAAGTTCATAAGAAACACTGCGCTAACTGAGTCTAAGTGTTTGACTGTGCACTTCAGCAAAGGTAGTCTTTAACCTTTAATCTTACGTGTTATGTAATATTCTCTTTAATACGATTTGAGCTTTTCAACAGCTCGAAAACTAGATTGATCTGAGGCCAATAGTGGTTAGTGCAAAACACCCTCTATGTGCTGCCTGCAGTGGAAAGTAAAAGGTCAGGGCTGGCGGCAGTTTGCTGACTGCTAGCGATTCGAAAACAGACAATGTGTCGAAACGAGCGTCAAGAGGAGAAACCGTGTTAAGCAGGGAGGTGCAAGTGTGACTATATGCATGTGTTATCATTATCAATGTTTGTGATGAATAAAATGTGCACGAGTGAGAGACGGCAAAGACGAGGTTGAAGGACAGTGGCATTTTTTGTGTGGGAGAACAGAAAGAAGAACAATGCAGCTCACACCTTCACGGAAAGTGATAAACAAATCCACAGATCCCCAGGGTGTCCTCGTGTTCTCCCGCTGCACATTAGCATATTTATAGACCCTTTGAAAACCCAAAAGCACCACATCAGTGGCATACAGCATACATTCACACATGCGCATATTCACACCACACACACACACACAC
>NW_015513023.1:7361-7726 GCF_001515645.1 Sinocyclocheilus grahami | reverse complement strand
TTGCTATGCGGTTGCTAGGGTACCCGGGGCGGTTGCTAAGGTGTTTCTATGCGGTTGCTAGGGTACGTGGGGTGGATGCTAGGGGGTTGCTATGCGGTTGCTAAGGTACATGGGGTGATTGCTAGGTTGTTGCTATGCGGTTGTTAGGGTATCCGGGGTGGTTGCTAAGGCATTGCTATGCAGTTGCTAGGGTACCTGGGGCGGTTGCTAAGGTGTTGCTATGCGGTTGCTATGGTATCCAGAGTGGTTGCTATGGTGTTGCTATGCGGTTGCTAGGGTGTTGCTATGGGGTTGCTAGGATACCCGGGGTGGTTGCTAATGTGTTTCTATGCGGTTGCTAGGGTACGTGGGGTGGATGCTAGGAG
>NW_015513023.1:1685-7351 GCF_001515645.1 Sinocyclocheilus grahami | reverse complement strand
AGCTAATTTGGTTCTCGAAAAAGGCAGTCCGGTACTAAAATCACTTCATATAGATCGATAGATAGGAGGAAATATTAAATTAAATGAGAAATTTTAGATGTAGATTATTAGATTCTATGGTGTTGCTATGCGGTTGCTTAGGTACCCAGGGTGGTTGCTAAGGCTAGGGTACCCGGGGCGGTTGCTAAGGTGTTTCTATGCGGTTGCTAGGGTACGTGGGGTGGATGCTAGGAGGTTGCTATGCGGTTGCTAAGGTACATGGGGTTGTTGCTATGCGGTTGTTAGGGCATTCGGGGTGGTTGCTAAGGTGTTGCTATGCGGTTGCTAGGGTGTTGCTATGCGGTTGCTAGGGTACCCGGGGCGGTTGCTAATGTGTTGCTATGCGGTTGCTAAGGTGTTGCTATGTGGTCGTTAAGGTACCCTGGGTGGTTGCTAAGGCGTTGCTATGCAATTGCTAGGGTACTTGGGGCGGTTGCTAAGGTGTTGCTATGTGGTCGTTAAGGTACCCTGGGTGGTTGCTAAGGCGTTGCTATGCAATTGCTAGGGTACTTGGGGCGGTTGCTAAGGTGTTGCTATGTGGTCGTTAAGGTACCCTGGGTGGTTGCTAAGGCGTTGCTATGCAATTGCTAGGGTACTTGGGGCGGTTGCTAAGGTGTTGCTATGTGGTCGTTAAGGTACCCTGGGTGGTTGCTAAGGCGTTGCTATGCAATTGCTAGGGTACTTGGGGCGGTTGCTAAGGTGTTGCTATGTGGTCGTTAAGGTTCTCGGGGTTGTTGCTATGCAGTTGCTAGGGTACACAGGGCGATTGCTAAGGTGTTGCTATTTGGTTGCCAAGGTACTTGGGGTGGTTGCTAGGTTGGTTTGGATAGTTGCAATGAAGATAGATATATAGATAGATAGATATAAATAGTCAGATAGATGTATAGACAGATAGATAGATAGAAATAGTCAGATAGATAGATAGATGGATAGATATAGTCAGATGGATAGATATAGTCAGATAGATAGATGGATAGAAATAGTCAGATAGATAGATAGATAGATGGATAG
This sequence comes from Sinocyclocheilus grahami, assembly GCF_001515645.1. Taxonomy (NCBI): domain Eukaryota; kingdom Metazoa; phylum Chordata; class Actinopteri; order Cypriniformes; family Cyprinidae; genus Sinocyclocheilus; species Sinocyclocheilus grahami. The sequence continues at coordinate 6,301 of NW_015513023.1, read as the reverse complement.
AAATAGTCAGATAGATAGATAGATGGATAGAAATGCAGCTGCCAGAATACCCGTGTGGTTGTAAGGTGTTGCTATTTGGTTGCTAAGGTACTTGGGGTGGTTGCTAGGTTGGTTTGGATAGTTGCAATGAAGATAGATAGATAGATATAAATAGTCAGATAGATGTATAGACAGAGATAGATAGATAGAAATAGTCAGATAGATAGATAGATTGATTGATTGAAATAGTCAGATGATGGATGGATGGATAGATGGATAGAAAAAGTCAGATGATAGATAGATAGATAGATAGAAATGCAGCTGCCAGAATACCCGTGTGGTGGCTAAGGTATTGCTATTCGGTTGCTAGGGTACTTCAGGTGGTTTCTAGAGCGGTTGCTAGGGTACCTGGGAGGGTTGCTAGGGTGTTGCTATGTGGTTGCTAGGGTACACGGGGCTGTTGCTATGCAGTTGCTAGGGTGTTACTATGCTGTTGCTAGGGTTCCTGGGATGGTTGCTAGGGTGTTGCTATGTGGTTGCTAGGGTTCCTGGGATGGTTGCTAGGGTGTTGCCATGCGGTTGCTCGGGTTCCTGGGATGGTTGCTAGGGTGTTGCTATGTGGTTGCTAGGGTACTTGTGGTGGTTGCTAAGGTGTTACTATGCGGTTGCTAAGGTAAGGTACTCAGGGTGGTTGCTATGCATTTGCTAGGGTACCCAGGGTAAATGTTAAGGTGTTGTAAGTGTTGCTCAGTGGTAGAGCATTGCGTTAGCAGCGCAATAGGTCGTGGGTTCGAATCCCAGGGAACACGCATACTGCACTGTAAGTCGCTTTGGATAAAAGCGTCTGCTAAATGCATAAATGTAAATGTTATGCTGTTGCTAAGGTACTTGGGGTGGTTGCTAGGTTGGTTTGGATAGTTGCTAGGGTGTTGGTATGAAGATAGATAGATAGAAAAATGCAGCTGGTCGAATACTCATGTAGTTACTAGCATATCGCTAGTGTGTTTCCAGCATGATTAGCATTGTGCTATCATGTTGCTGGCATTATTAACAAGTAACTAGCATGTTTCTAGCAATGATTAGCAAGTGACTAGTATGATTAGCTAGTGACTAGCTTGTTGCTGGCATGACTAGCTAGTGACTAGCAAGTCATTTGCATGATAAGCAAGTGACTAGCATGTCGCTAGCATGATTAGCATGCGGTTGCTAGGGTACCCGGGGTAGTTGCTGGGTTGGTTTGGATAGCTGCTATGAAGATAGATATATAGATAGATAGATAGATAGAGAAATGCAGTTGGTAGAATATACTAATGTAGTTACTAGCATGTCGCTAGTGTGTTTCCAGCATGATTAGCATTTCGCTAGCATGTTGCTGGCATTATTAACAAGTCACTAGCATGTTGCTAGCAATGATTAGCAAGTGACTAGTATGATTAGCAAGTGAGTTGCATGTCATTGACATGTTTATATAATGTTGCTAGCATGATTAGCCAGTTACTAGCATTTTGCTAGCATGATTTGCAAGTGACTAGCATGCTGCTATCATGTTGTTAGCATGATTAACAAGTGACTAGCATGTTGATAACATACCTAGCAAGTGACTAGCATGTCGTTAGCATGATAATTAGGTTACTATCATGTTTCAAACATGTTGCTAGCATGATTAGCCAGTTACTAGCATTTTGCTAGCATGATTTGCAAGTGACTAGCATGCTGCTATCATGTTGTTAGCATGATTAACAAGTGACTAGCATGTTGATAACATACCTAGCAAGTGACTAGCATGATTAGCAAGTGAGTTGCATGTCATTGACATGTTTATATAATGTTGCTAGCATGATTAGCCAGTTACTAGCATTTTGCTAGCATGATTTGCAAGTGACTAGCATGCTGCTATCATGTTGTTAGCATGATTAACAAGTGACTAGCATGTTGATAACATACCTAGCAAGTGACTAGCATGTCGTTAGCATGATAATTAGGTTACTATCATGTTTCAAACATGTTGCTAGCATGATTAGCAAGTGACAAGCATGTTGCTAGCATGATTAGCATTTCACTAGCATGTTGCTGGCATTAATAACAAGTAACTAGCATGTTGCTAGCAATGATTAGCAAGTGACTAGCATGATTAGCAAGTGAGTTGCATGTCATTGGCATGTTTATATAATGTTGCTAGCATGATTAGCCAGTTACTAGCATTTTGCTAGCATGATTTGCAAGTGACTAGCATGCTGCTATCATGTTGTTAGCATTATTAACAAGTGACTAGCATGTTGATAATATACCTAGCAAGTGACTAGCATGTCGATAGCATGATAATTAGGTTACTAGCATGTTTCAAACATGTTGCTAGCATGATTAGCAAGTGACAAGCATGTTGCTAGCATGATTAGCATTTCACTAGCATGTTGCTGGCATTAATAACAAGTAACTAGCATGTTGCTAGCAATGATTACCAAGTGACTAACTTGTCATTAGCTTGGTTAGCATGCAGTTGCTAGGGTACCCGGGGTGGTTGCTGGCTTGGTTTGGATTTTTGCTACAGTGTTGCTATGAAGATAGATAGATAGATAGGTAGATAGAGAAATGCAGCTGGTAGAATACTCATGTAGTTACTAGCATGTCGCTAGTGTGTTTCCAGCATGATTAGCATTTCGTTAGCATGTTGTTGGAATTATTAACAAGTAACTAGCATGTCGTTAGCATGATAATTAAGTTACTAGCATGTTGTTAACATGTTTCAAACATGTTGCTAGCATGATTAGCAAGTGACAAGCATGTTGTTAGCATGATTAGCAAGTGACTAGCATGATTAGCAAGTGACTAACCTGTTATTTGTATGATTAGCAAGTGACTACCATGTCATTAGCATGATTAGCAAGTGACTACCATGTCATTAGCATGATTAGCATGCGGTTGCTAGGGTACCCGGGGTGGTTGCTGGGTTGGTTTGGATAGTTGCTACAGTGTTGCTATGAAGATAGATAGATAGAGAAATGCAGCTGTTAGAATACTCATGTAGTTACTAGCATGTCGTAGTACATTACCAGCCTGATTAGCATTTCGTTAGCATGTTGCTGGTATTATTAACAAGTAACTAGCATGTCGCTAGCAATGATTAGCAAGTGACTAGCATGATTAGCAAGTGAGTTGCATGTCGTTAGCATGTTTATAGGATGTTGCTAGCATGATTAGCCAGTTACTAGCATGATTTGCAAGTCACTAGCATGTTGTTAGCATGATTAGCAAGTGACTAGCATGTCGTTAGCATGATAGATAGATAGATAGATATAGTCAGATGATAGATAGGTAGATAGATAGATAGATAGAAATATTAGATAGATAAAAAAGTTTATCAAGACTAACTTTAAGTTGTCTTGAGAAAGCCGGACCAGAAAGTTTGAAAAAGTTTGAAAAGATTAAAACATTTTATGTCGCTAGCAATGATTAGCAAGTGACTAGCATGATTAGCAAGTGAGTTGCATGTCGTTAGCATGTTTATAGGATGTTGCTAGCATGATTAGCCAGTTACTAGCATGATTTGCAAGTCACTAGCATGTTGTTAGCATGATTAGCAAGTGACTAGCATGTCGTTAGCATGATAGATAGATAGATAGATATAGTCAGATGATAGATAGGTAGATAGATAGATAGATAGAAATATTAGATAGATAAAAAAGTTTATCAAGACTAACTTTAAGTTGTCTTGAGAAAGCCGGACCAGAAAGTTTGAAAAAGTTTGAAAAGATTAAAACATTTTAAGTTTGATTGTTTTCAGTCTGAAATAGTTTGAAGTTTAAAGTAGTTTTAAAAGCTTAAAGTTTGAAAGTTTTGAAGGCAATACAGTCTGTCAGAGGATAGATAGATAGATAGATAGATTGATGCAGCTGCTAGAATACCCGTGTTGTGTTGCTATGTGGTTGCTATGGTAGCCGGGGTGGTTGCTAGGGTGTTGGTATGCAGTTGCTAGGGTACCTGGGGTGGTTGCTAGCTTGGTTTGGATAGTTTCCAGAGTGTTGCTATGAAGATAGATAGATAGATAGATAGATAGATAGATAGATAGATAGATAGATAGATAGAAATCGTCAGATGATATATTTAAATAGATAGATAGATAGAAATATGGCGCTTTTCCACTGCGTGGTACGACTCGGCTCGCATTTCCACTGCAGTTTAGTATCGCTTTAGAGTGGGCGGGATTATTCATGTCGTTATAGTTGCGCTGCCTCTACTGCCGCGACTCCTAAAAAACGTTTTCATTCCGCGTCGCCCCATCAATCTGTAACGAATCAGCTCATGACAGGAAATATGAATAATTAACCATAACTAGTTATGATTAATTATGAATATTTTAGATCCGCTGTAGATATTTAGCTGACCTCTCAGGGTCAACTGTCTTGTCAATTCTAAGAACGTTAATTTCCTGGTTAAGCGAAATAACTTTCTTACTGTACAATTCTACAAAAGCTTGTAGCGTAAATCTGCATGATTAGCAAACAATGAACACGTCAAGTGTGATACAAGTAAGGTTTTATTAACTACATAAACACTTAAACTAGTCCAACATACTACATAAACACATAAACTGGTCTAACATACACATACACACACACACACACACACACACACACACA
>NW_015513023.1:0-961 GCF_001515645.1 Sinocyclocheilus grahami | reverse complement strand
TCTCCGGCCAATCCGTGATCAGCAGAGTTTACACATCACGTTTTGGTAACGGTACGGTTCACTTGGAACCCAAACCGAAGTGGTACTAAAAAAAGTACCAGGTACTGTACCCAGTGGAAAACCCCCAAAAAGTGAACCGTACAGTGCCGTACCATGCAGTGGAAAAGCGCCAATAGTCAGATGATAGATGGATAGATAGATAGAAATAGTCAGATGATAGATGGATAGATAGATAGAAATAGTCAGATGATAGATAGATAGATAAATACAGCTGCTAGAATACCCGCGTTGTTGCTAAGGTTTTGCTATTCGGTTGCTAGGGTACTTTGGGTGGTTACTAGAGCGGTTGCTAGGGTACCAGGGAAGGTTGCGAGTGTGTTTCTATGCGGTTGCTAAGGTACTCAGGGTAGTTGCTAAGGTGTTGGTATGTGGTTGCTAAGGTAGCCAGGGTGGTTGCTAGGGTGTTGCTATGTGGTTGCTATGGTACCCGGGGTGGTTGCTAGCGTGCTGCTATGCAGTTGCTAGGGTACCTGGGGTGGTTGCTAGGTTGGTTTGGATAGTTGCCAGAGTGTTGCTATGAAGATGGATAGATAGATAAATATTAGATGAGTTTGAATGGGTTAGAAAAAGTACATAGAAGGCACGTCTAATGGGCTTCAGTGTGTTTAGATTTGAATTTTGACAGTTGGAGTTTGACGGAGTGTTCAGGGGCCGGTTGCACCAGCTGGACGTACACCCGGTTGTAAGACTAGGCTGGACGTAAAATGCACTTTAAGTCGTGCGTAGAATTTATTCCCGTTGCACCATCTCGGCGTAGTGCTACGTCTGACACTAAATCTTACGCCTAGTCAGAGGTAGGTGTAAAGTGAAAAGTCATGATTTGCTCTGACATTATTCGTTTTTAGGATTCATATCTGTTAATTATTACTGCAGACGTGACCTGTAATGTTTATGGTCTTTT
>NW_015513022.1:7001-7719 GCF_001515645.1 Sinocyclocheilus grahami | reverse complement strand
AGAAACAAACTCATCTACATCTTGGATGACCTGAGAGTAAATTTTTATTTTTGGCTGAAATATTCCTTGTTTTAATCATATGTTGTTGTGGGCTTAAACTATGAAGGGTTTTGCACAATGGAAGTTAAATACAAACAGCAACATCTGTAGCAATTAACTAATGAACCAGTCTGATGAGTCAGACAATAAAATGCATTGAAATGGTGAAAACAACTTTAATACCTCAGACTATGCTGGAATTCTTCAACGGGCACAATTGACTTGCTTATGAACACTTGCAGCAGAACTGATCATGAAATTATGTTTTTCACTTGACTTTTCCTTGCTGGATCAAGTGAAATTAGTTTTTTTTAAAAGCGGCATTTATAACCAAAGCCTTAACGACACTTCTGAACTTTGTGAAATGAAAATGTTTTTGTATTTTATTGAAGGTGTAGAACGTCATGTTCTCCGAAGTTTTGTAATACATTGTTCAACCAACAAATGTGCATCGTTTATCAAATAAATGAATGCAGATTTACTTCAGCTGTTCTTTATTTCAGTCTTTTTACAAAAATAAGGCTGCGCTCTCAAGTCAAGTTCTATACTCAAATTCAATGCAACAATGTTTTTACAGAATGATTTACATAGAAATATATTCGATTCAAAGTACTTCTATGAACCATTTACACAAATTCATTCTCATGATTCAAGAATTTCTTTAATTCTAAAGTAAATT
>NW_015513022.1:2527-3032 GCF_001515645.1 Sinocyclocheilus grahami | reverse complement strand
TTTAGATTGTGTGTGTTTTATATGGCACCTGTCTGGCTGTGAGCAGAGACTCGTCAATGTCTTTCTTCAGCTCTCCGTTATCATCCAGCTCTCCTTTCTCCAGCGCGTCCAGCCATCGCTCCTCCTCATCCATCGGGCCACCCAGCAGCGAGTCCGAGTTCAAGTCCGGCACAGGAGACGGTTACTGTCTTCATCTGGGTATTACCAACAAACAACACACTCACGCACATTAACACTGGCTTTGAGTCTCTGAAATATGTGTGTTTTTACTATATTCAAATGGTTCAGTCACCCAGCCAGGCTCTGTACTGCTCGATAGGAACTCCCTCAGACGGCACGTCATCATCTTCGTCATCGTCATCAACATCGCTCTCTACGTTCAGAGGCGACACTGAGTGCAGAGAGTCCGGGATCATGGTGAATGTGGTTTTGAATGTGGGCACACTGAAAGTTTTGTTCCAAACTGTATTAAAGGGGTCATATGATGCGATTTCAAGTTTTCCTT
>NW_015513022.1:0-798 GCF_001515645.1 Sinocyclocheilus grahami | reverse complement strand
TACGCTTTTAGCGAATATAAATCTCCGGGAAAGAACGAGTAGTGAGTGAATATAGTTCAATGTAGGATTCGGGTTCTGCACTCTAAAGAAAACTACACGGTCCAGAAAGCATTGCGGCAGACGGTCCGCGGTACCGGAAGTTACGGGTCAGTAATGTGCTTTAGAGGTTAGGCTTTATCGCCTCGTTTTGCAAAGTTTGAAGTTCTTTGGTTGATTCGAGTTGTGTATTTATGTATATGAATGCTGATTTGCGTGTGTTGAGGCTTGGCTGAGTTGAGTGGAGTTAAACTCCAGGCGGCACAACATTCAATCATGTTTTCCATGCTCACGTGTTATGGTTTCACTCTGAAAATTTAGATGAAGTTGTCCCCATAACGAGATTTCTACCCAGAATTGAATTAGAAAACCTGCTGCACACAAATTCTATTTTAAGTGAGCTTAACTTTCATAATCATTCTTTATGTCGCGCAACTAATCACGTTTATTTGCTTTGTTTATATAAGAATATGCGCAACATTTTAAATTCAATCTTGTCTCAAAGTAATAATGAACTCAAGCAATGATCTTTTAATGGGCCACAGGTAAAAAGCTCATGGTTAAACGTCTCATAATCAATAAAAGGGCTCAGTGTTTAAGATTAGGCTACACAAAAAGCTAATTTATGTTTGGGAGTAAAGGAATTAGGATTGCAAATTATGAATCATACTGAATATGAATTATCACTGGCATTCTGGAACTCTTTTACGTACTTATGTTTGCTTTGTCTGTTCATTAATATATGTGTGTGTGTGTGTGTGT
>NW_015513021.1:5992-7719 GCF_001515645.1 Sinocyclocheilus grahami | reverse complement strand
AGAAAAAGCACTTTATAATCTAAGGCAGATGTTGTATATTGAGGGTTTTTAATGTTGTGCAAGGATGCATAATCAGGTTTTAGCCAGCCTCTGTTAAGAATCAACAATATACTTTTTTTTTGTCTATATCCAAGGAGCATCTGGAAATTGCTGGGAATACAATATAAACAAAGATTATATTTGTTGTATATTATCTGGTCCGAGTGCCAAATTTAGGCCATCATCGGGCCTTTATAAAAATTATGAATGCTAATGCAACTGAATGTCCAAACTGAATGGTCTCCTCGGAGTGAACCAAGACATTATATTAAAAAAAGGCACTTGTCAGATTAAAAAAAATAAAAGGCCCAACTCATTTTACAGAGGTCACTAAAGGCCATCGTGGCTGATCTGTTAAGACTAGCATTATGTGATGTGCACAATTCAGCAGGTGTGCTGATTATCAATCATATCTGGCAGCCGCCCCGATTCACCTGAACTGTTTCCATCACACGGTTATCTACAGAGAAGCAGACGGACGTACGCCGCTCTGAGACGACATGTTTGTACACGCCGTTTGTCATGAGGCTAAAAGGTGTCAGGATGTCCCTTACGAAGGTACACGGAGGAAAGGCTTTGGTATCAAGCTGTAGTATACACACAAGTTCCTGAATACATAGAGCATTTAAGTAGAATAGCTTAAATAATCTACTATCTCACACAATAACATGAAGCCCGATGCTAAACATCTACACAAAATACAGGACAAACAGTAAACGGGACAGCGGTTAATGCTCCGCTGACCACAGCCAACATGCAATGGCCCACAGTATGCAAAACAATACAAATCTAGACAACACTATTGGATTTATACACAAACGATTGCATAAATTTGAAGGAGGAAAATGCCTATAAACATTCTAGGTCTAAAGATACAGTATAAATGCTAAAGCTAGAGGATATGATGAGTACAACCCGACTGGGAGATACGTAACACAAGAGGCGCAGAGTTTTAGGCCTGTACCATCAGCCTGATGAAATTACCCATGTCTCACAGGAGCATAAATGTTTGGCCCTGAGGGCACGAAATGGACTGTAAACTACAGATTTGCAAACATTAGTTGCAGATGTTTGACTGAGGTTTTGGAGAACTGAAGCAGTAAGGCACAAATGGAATCAAAGGCCTGTAAGTGGTTCATCTCTGCTTCTACAGAACTCAAGCCTCAAATAGGCTGAAAGTGACCGATGGAGGGATGCATACAGTTAATGAACTTCTCGGCCCAACTAATAATACAGCTGTTCTAAAACCTTGAAAAAATATACGTATGTAAATAATCACTAAAATGCCTCAAATAAAATAATGGAATGATGGAAGTGAGCTTTGTGATTAAGACTCATTATGGTTTAAAATGACTGGCCACTGCAGTCCTTTCTGGACTATATTTCTCTCAAATGATGGACTTGGAGAAGGAAACCCTAAGATGGTGGTTTTCTCCGAGATCATGGTTGTGGAACTGGATAAGGGACTCGATCGCTTCATCCACCGAACCCATCTGAATCAGAGCCATCTTGCGATCCTTCCTGAAAGTTGAGGAATTCGTTAGTATTTCTTGCGGATACACTGATATAGAATGTATGTGCTGACGATAATCATCAATCAACAGATTGTTGTGGCCAAAAATTGGATTTGAACTCAAAATGACCAGGTAACAAGTTATTTAAAAACCACTGACTAAATACTAAAAACC
>NW_015513021.1:4083-5089 GCF_001515645.1 Sinocyclocheilus grahami | reverse complement strand
TGGGACACTTATGACTAAGTTTGTGCATTAAAGCACAGCTAATATTATCTAATATCAACAACACTGCTGTAAAACACCGCATGGCCAATAGCCTTCTGCTAACCTTTATTTGTTGATTGTGAATCATCGTTGTAGTGGTTATAAAGTACAGTGTGATTATGGAATATGAACTTATCCATTTCTGATGAAAGACTGAAGACATTACAACACTTCCAATAAGTGAATATAATGAGTAGCCAGTTATTGCAGTGTTGATCGGCGTCATTTTTTGAAAGAAATTAATACTTTTATTCAGCAAGGATAAACTGAATTGATCAAAAGTGAGAGTAAAGTCGTTACAAATAAATATACAAATAAATGCTGTTCTTTTGAACGTTCTATACATCAAAGAATATTGAACAAAATAAGCAGCGCAACAGTTTTCAACATTGTCAACAAATAAATTGTAATATTAGAAAAACACTGTCAAAATTAGATGTAATTAGAGTGACACTGAAAACTTTTAAAATACATTACATTTTAAAAATATTAAAACAGTTGTTATATATTGTAATAACATTTCACAATATGACTGTTTTTACAATATTTTAAATTAAATAAATGCAGCTATGTTAAGCACAAGTGTCTTCTTTCTAAAACATTGTAAAAAATCGTACTGACCCCAGACTTATATTTGTATACGTGTATATATAAAATTTCTGCTCCTTCTGCAAGCAAATTGTAATCATTTTAAGGTTGTTTACCCAGCTGAGCCTGTGTCCCATCACACATTTGTATGAGAGCGTTCTCCTTCTTGTTGAACATGATTTTCACTCTCAATACATCCCCATATACACCTACAAAGAGAGACAGTCTCATGTCAGATACAAATATACAGCATGTTATGATCAGACACACCTCATCAAAACCAACCTGAGCTATAAAACAACTTCAGTTCACAATCAAGATACTCCATTATATCCCACCGTCACATGCTCTTCAGGGTACAAAAATAAATAAATAAATA
>NW_015513021.1:2091-2633 GCF_001515645.1 Sinocyclocheilus grahami | reverse complement strand
AAAAAAAAAAAAAAGTGTGTTCCAACAAGTTTTTGCTGTGGCGCTTTAAATTATATTTATACCAATATTTTTACATTATAATATAAATTATACTTTTTGTTTGGAAAAAAAAGCCGTTCTTTAAATTTAAATTATTAATATTTATACTACATGTTATTAAATTATAACTTTACATAAATTGTTTAAAAAATATATTGTACAATTTTTTTGCGTTGCCACTGTCATTAAGTTATAAATATTTATACCAATATTTTTACATTATAAACTAAAGATTTACATATACATAGAAACAAAAAGTTTACATATTTTGTTGTAGTGCCATTGCTTCAATTTAAATTATTCATATTTATACTACTACAAATTACATTACACCATTTTTTTTATTAATTTTGTTCAAATGTGTGCTCCATCAAGTTTTTGTTATGGTGCCACTGTCATTTTTAAATTATAAATATTTACACCAATATATATATTATACCAATATTAAGTGCTAATGTTTTAATATAAATGAAACATAAAACATTTTTTACTTTTTTTTTTTA
>NW_015513021.1:0-1391 GCF_001515645.1 Sinocyclocheilus grahami | reverse complement strand
AACCTCAGGGTTCAGGTTGCTGACCAGCATGACGCAGTGGGTGCCAGGGAAGGAGGGGAAGCCCAGTCTGCTTGCAGCCGCAGCGGCCGCTGCTGTCCCGGGAATGGCCAGTGAGGCGAGGGCTCCGGGAACCCCAGGTATTGCAAACCCTGTTCAAGATGGAGTCAAATGTACACTATACACCAAAAGACAAATTCAGAAAAATATGAAATATAGAAGGTGTTAAACTCGAGCTGTGTGCCATCGTACCTGCAGCCTGCTGGATAGCAAAAGCTGGAGGGAAGGCGTGCGCTCCTGGATATGGCGTAGCTGAGATGATCCCAGGAGCAGCTGCAAAATACCAGGATGTTTAGACTTTCTAAAAGAGGCAGAATGGGACTATGCTTAAGAAAATAGTGTGCTGGGTGCAATTTTACACCCGTTTGTACCAAAAGCAGCAGCCAAAGCATGATGTTCAATAGCGTGTTGACTGTCCCCAGTGGGCAGGTCCGGGCGAGTATAGTCACGGCTCTTGTCGTTATTGTATTTGACATTTAAGCTGGTAAGTTTGGAAAAGCTGATGCGCAAGGTACAGCAGCCATTGTAGATGTTCTGTCCATCTAAAGCCTGAGGAAAGAAAGATTTTAGTAAAAACGGTGCCACAAACATGTCACATTCTTTCACAGTTTGCGTCAAGAGACCTTTATTTCTGTAGCGTTTTATACAATACAGATTGCGTCAAAGAAGTTTCCGCGATAAACAGGAAAATAGCAGAATTAATTATGGACAGTTCAGATTCTGCTGTAAAGCAGCTCTAAAAGACAAAAGTGTCATTATTTAGCTTAAGTCAGTTCAGTGTTGGTTCAGTTCAGATAGGGCTGCATGTTGAATTGTATTTTAATCATGATGACGATTTCGGTTTCTCTTGATTTACTAAGCATTGGAGATGCAGGGATCAGCTCAAACGTCACCCGAATCCACTGCTTCAAACAAATTACCCACCCGCACCTATTTTTTTTCTCTGATTTAGATATTCCCCCCGACCCGCACCCAATCGTCACATTACAATTATTCTAATTCTTAGTTTGCATGATGATATGATGAATGGGTGGTTCATTTTTAGAAGCAGATTCAGTGACGTTAAAGCTGATCTGCGCATCACTGCACATGTCTGCGGCACATTACAGCTCTGACACGGCCACTGGAGCTGATCGCGGCCACTCAAGTCAATGCTTGTGTTCATACCAGAAAAAAAAAAAAGAGTGCCGCGGCACTTTTCAGAAGCATCCCAGAAGCGGCTCTCCACGCTGCTTTGCTAAAGATAGGCGCCTAGTCTACCTTTGACAGATGCTGCGTCCAAGCCGCACATAATTGTATAACTGAGGATTAATTTTTAAAATGACTAAAAAAAA
>NW_015513020.1:5148-6003 GCF_001515645.1 Sinocyclocheilus grahami | reverse complement strand
AGGAGCTTGGGCGGCGCCGGTAGGGCGAGGAGCTTGGGCGGCGCCAGCAGGGCACCAGGCTCTAGGGAGGTCTCCCGGCCTTGAAGGACGGAAGAAGCCTTCTTCCTCCTCCTCGGTTTCTGAGAGGGTGGCACTGCAGCTTCGTCTACCACCTCTGGGGGCACTGCAGCTTCGTCAGCCACCTTCGGGTGCGCTGCAGCTTTTCTGGCCACCTCTAGGGGTGGTGAGGCGGACCCATTCTTCCTCCTTCGTTTCCGAGAGTGTGGCACTGCAGCTTCGTCTACCGCCTCTGGGGGCACTGCAACCCCTTCAGCCACCACCAGGAGCGCTGCAGCTTCATCAGCCGCCTCTGGGGGTGCTGCAACCTCTTCGGCCACCACCGGGAGCGCTACAGCTTCATCAGCCGCATCTGGGGGCGCTGCAACCTCGTCGGCCACCACCGGGAGAACTGCAGCTTCATCGGTCATCTCTGGGGGAGCTGCCCCCTCTTCGGCCACCACTGGGAGCACGGCAGCTTCCTCGGTCACCTTCGGGGGCGCTGCAGCCTTGTCGGCCATCACAGGAGGTGCTGCAGCCCCCTTAGCTGAAGAACATGCCAGGAATTCCACAAACCCTTCGAAAGATACCTGACTGCATCCTAGCATGCTCCAGGGGCTAATGGGCTTATCCAGGGCATAATTCAACAGGTCCTTCAGCGCAGCATCATTATAGCCCAGCCCCTCTGCCGCATTCCTGAACTCCAGGGCAAGCTCCCTCAGCTCGGTCCCTCGTAGGTGGAGGGAGCTCAGGGTCTCCAGCTGGAGCATAAACGGGCTGGGGAGAGTAGAGACCGGTAGGCGGTGTGAGCCCATTCTC
>NW_015513020.1:0-1491 GCF_001515645.1 Sinocyclocheilus grahami | reverse complement strand
GTAGAGATATATGAAACAGTAAACCCTTTTTTTTAAGTGAGAAAGAAATATCTATTGTTATTTAAATACATCTGTTTTTAATTTACAACTGTTTCAAAACAGTCCTTCCTCCTTATGAATCATTTTACAGTGGACATTTTGACATCATCTTGAATGAAACAGCATATAGTCTAAGTTATGTAGACATCAATAAGCACAAACATGAGTTAGTTTGTCCTTACAGCTTCCACTCTCCTTCTAAATGTTAGAACATGGATGTAAAGATCAGTGAGGTCTGGTTTCAATTCATCCAAAAAAAATAAAACATGGGGTTCAGATCATTTCTATATGCATCTTGCTTTTGGCACAGGGACATTTTTGTGCTGGAACAGAAAAGATCCAAACTCCACTTCAAACTCGGACGTCAGAAGCTCATAATTCCCTAGAACGTCATTGTATGATGTAGCATTAGGATTTGTTTTCACTGGAATTAAGTTGACAGTCCAAACCCATTATTTAAAAGGGGTGTCCACATACTTTTTCTTGGTAGTTTATCAGTTTAGCTGATCTTGCCTCATTCAATCTTTGTAATACCTGAATCATATCTGGCCTGAATCCAAAAGATTGAAATCTGTGAATCATTCCGTTTCTGATACAGTATCATCTCACCTCGGTTCTTCTCACCTTCTATAGTTTGAGTAAATTATTTTTGAGGTCCCTGGGAGTCTGTGATGGGGAGGATCCACAGATCTTCACAATAGCCCCCCGCAGGGGGACCACACAGGGCCCAAGTCTTTTTCTGCCTAATGTGACACAGATGTCTAGACAAGAGAAACTTCACAGTATTGTAGCTGCAACAGGACCAATGTTTAAAAATTGGAAACATAAACACTGAAATGGAGATTCTCTATAGGGTCCTAATAGACTTCACTTAGTCCAAAAAAAAAGTTTCAAATGCATTTTAGCACTATAGGGGCTGGCATAACTTTAATAACCTAATGATTATCATTTGTTTCCATCCCAAAATCACAACTTTATTTTCCAGTGCAGTTACTGGTAAAAAATTTCTTCTAAAATTCAAGAGAAAAATTATGTTCATTGCACAAAAAATATATATGTCCATTCTCATGCATTCCTAATTAACACTATTCAATTACCTAATAATGCTCAGTTACAGTGAAATCTTAATGCTGTGGCATACATTGACATTCTAAAGAACTCTGTGCTTACTCATTTGTGACAACAGGGTTGTGTTCTATAGTAGCATGACAATGTCCCCTTGAACATGATTTACTAAATCTGGTGTAAAAAAAATCTTGACCGGCCTGCACTGAACACTTTTTGGGATGAATTGTGCTTTGGGATTAAGTGTTGATTTTGAGGTAGACCTCATCACTTACATTAGTACACTTATAAAAATGTTAAAAATAAAAAAATATATTAATATACTTTAAAAGATTATACTTAAATGGATAGTTTACTTATATATGACAATTATGCTTGAATAAAAAA
>NW_015513019.1:26535-27094 GCF_001515645.1 Sinocyclocheilus grahami | reverse complement strand
GACTATTTAGACCTTACAAACCTTACTATTTCAACATGGTGGACAACTGCTCTGCACCTTTTTCACAACAACGTAAAAAACAGTTTTAGCTTCAAGCAAAAACCCGTTTAGTATAGTCTCCTCGTTTCGACACGCTGAAACTATCGCTGCTTTTGTTGAAAAAAAAAAAGAGTATTGCAATAAAGGATATAAAAGGCGAGTGAACAGATATTTGTCAGTTATTGAGTAGGCTATATCGACCTCTGTGCGCATTTAATGCATATAAGGCCGCAGTCGCACAACTCTTTCGCTTTCGATTTTAATTCAAATAATTTTTTGTGCAATTTTGACAGTCATTGAAGTGTCTATCTTGACACTGTTTTGTCTGTTTGCCAAAACCAAGGTAAGAATTATCTGAAATTTCAAAAATAGCTACTTAAGTTACATGTTACTGAACTCTGTTTCCGGGTCTAGCGATCAGGATTTGTTGGAGTTTCGCAGATGACATTTTATTATTAGAAACATGGATATTCATTGTGTAAAAACACGATGTTTATGCTTTAAAGCAACACATAAGCAC
>NW_015513019.1:24289-24696 GCF_001515645.1 Sinocyclocheilus grahami | reverse complement strand
CTAAAAGTATGAGACAACAACAAACAAAAAACATACCATTAAGAGGCGTGTGCTTGCACTGGTTCTGCGCGATCCTCTTCACTAACATCCTCTGCATCTCAATCGGGCTCAAATGGATAAGCGATACTGATGACGCCATTGTTTACAATAGAACCAGAGCACATGCCACTGAGGTGAGGGGCGTGACATTTAGACATGCACTGGCGGTTTAGCGAAACACAACACACTGGACTAGCTAACCAATCAGAGCCCATTGCGTATTTCTGAGGGAGGGGTTTCATAAAAACAGGAACTCATTGGAGCGTTCAAAGGAGAAGGGACAGAGCGGTGTAGAATAAAGGTAAATAATGTGAAAAATAATGTTTTTTTTTTTTTTTTTAACGAAGCATTAACACATGTTAGACTGC
>NW_015513019.1:23598-24279 GCF_001515645.1 Sinocyclocheilus grahami | reverse complement strand
AAAAAAAAAACAGTCAACCACCCCTTTAAGAAATTAACCATTTGTAGGGTTAAAACAATTATCCACTGTTGCTATGTGAGGTATATAGCAATATAACTAAACTATGTGTTTGTAAGACACATTTGTCTCTCTTGCCTCAAAATAATCTATTACTGAACCAGCACAAGCTGATCTGTGGTCACAAATGAGCACATGCTGTCCCAACTTCCATATATACAGTACACACTTTTCATGAGGATGGAAACACACCCACACACTCATTCACACAGATCACTCGGACTCTGAGATTTCCATGCCATCCACCAGCAGCATGTGAATGATGCCATCTCGTCTCTTGCCGCTGCTCAAAGCCTTGATGCAGCAGTCATGGTCACCCAGAGTGAAGTGTGTCTCTGTGCCATCATCAACAAACTCACCCTGAGGGAGAAAGACAGGAGAAATTAATGTTTTACTCCTGAATGAATGGTAGTTATGGTAGTCACATATGTTGTGGAACAGGTATGTTCGGTAGGGCTGTGCCCACATCTACTTTGACAGCGTCACATGTCAGTCACTGTGACTATTTTTGTTTTTATCTTTGCCCTGTTGATTTTGTTGGGGCACTTAATCTAACTAGTATCAGATGGTAGATTTAAAGTTTTATTTTGCTTATTTTATTACAGGTAAAATGAACAAACATAT
>NW_015513019.1:21459-22337 GCF_001515645.1 Sinocyclocheilus grahami | reverse complement strand
TACTTAAAGGGATTTGTAATCTTTTTTTAACCTTCATTTAACCTAGAGTTAATCACTGCTGCTGTGCGGCAGGGCACAGAGGTTAAGTGAGGAAAGGCTTTCAGCATTTCAGAGAGCAGCTGTACTGTATATACTGTACTGGTTGGGGGAACGAGAGGGAAAACTTCCATCACTGACCACTGAAATATCACATATTTATTTGAGGAACCTGTGACCAGGTATTCCTTACCCAGAACCACTCTGCAGTCAATGCCATCAAGGTTGAGGAGCCATGTGCTGGTAACTTTGGAGCGATTCTCCATGTACTTCTTCAGGCTCTGTCCATTAATCTCGAGAGTGTATTCATATGCAAAGCCGCTCACTGCATCTATGTTAATAGTGGCCTTTGTATTTGTACCACCCACATGAAAAGTCTCCTTTCCAACCAGTTTGAACATCCAATCTCTCCTTATGACTTCCTGGGACAGTTATGAACAAGCCTGTGAGGCATCGGCACTTATTTTCCCATCATTATAATGAAAATACTCATGTCACATATTTCCAAAACACTAAAATCAACATCATCAACTAATGGAAAAAAATAAATCCATAATTACACAGCTCTCTGGAATACAGATTGAAAACGGCATAACTTGACCGTTGGCCCTGCCTGGCTACTGATTTTCTACATAGATTTTCTTCAGTAAATTCAAAAATGGCAACAAACTAACTGCAACCTTTTCATTTATTTTCATCATTGGTTTGGTCTAAATTATCTATAATTAGCAACCCTACATAGATTTTCTTAAATAAATTATATAGTATATATACTGAACTTCAATAAGTATTTTCCCGAGTGTCAGCTTTTTGTACTAGAAATTCTTACCTTTCCATCGATG
>NW_015513019.1:19363-20387 GCF_001515645.1 Sinocyclocheilus grahami | reverse complement strand
GTGGGCATGAGGCTCACCAATCTGTGAAAAACTGCATCTATAAATTGTGGAACATGTTTCTCAACATACAATTGCAAAGACTTTGAATATCTCATCATCTACAGTACATAATATCATCAATGGATTCTGAGAATCTGGCGAAATCGCTGTGTGCACTCTTGAAGAGACAAGGCCGAAAATCTACTGGCTGCCTATCTTTGAGCCCTCCATTGAAAACAGGCATGCTGTAACGGATATTGCTGTATGGGCTCAGAAACACCTCCAGAAATAATTTTCTGTGACACAGTTCACTGTGCCATCTACAAATGCAAGTTAAAGCTCAATCACAAAGTAGAAGCCATATGTGAACATGAGCCAGAAATGCCGCCATAGAGTAAGCATGTTAAATACATATTTAAATCAAAGCCGTTTCTGTGTAGCAAGGCCTAGTATTGCTGATCACTTACATAAACTTACTTTACATACTTTACTTACATACTTTAACATTATATTACTTTTACAGAACATAGTTGTGTATTGAGTCAATAACTAAAAAGAAAGTATTCTGCATTTTTCGCACTCTAGTGTTGAATGTGATTGATTGCGCAGTAAATACGTGTTCAAGCTAAGCTCCGATCTGAGAGTCTGTCTTATGTTATGTAAGTGCACAAACATAACAATAGTATGTCACAGCAAACTTAATGCAATCACATCAGTGGTATGTAGTATTATTTTTACTACATAGGCCTACTTGGAATTTAGAATGCAGTTTCATGTTTTTCATTTGCAGAACAAAATGAATGAAAAATTTTAACTTAATGAAATAAAAATACAATACAAAGATGTGTTAATACTAAGAAACTCTTTGACAAAATTATAAAAATACAAATAAAGAATGTTTGATAGGTATAGCACATCTCTAATCACAGCATAGTTGCCTTAATAAGCACAATCATGGCACACGTTGCAATCAGTTTTTTAGAGCAGAAGCGCCGAACAACAGTGCAGCCATAGGGCTGTCAGTAGGATCTTGAGTCATTTTAAA
>NW_015513019.1:1901-2875 GCF_001515645.1 Sinocyclocheilus grahami | reverse complement strand
TTTCTGTCCATTGCACCATATATCCATGGTATCTTTCTCTGTTGAGGACAGAAGAGTTTATAAGTGATCAATTAGCAGGTTGAGTGATAAAGATAAAAACATAAATATAAATCCTACTTTACCATACAAGTCTCACTGACTCACCTTCACTGCTCTGATCTGTGACTTACTGTAAATCTAGGATCTCAGCATTATCCAATGTGTGTCTGCCATTGTGATTACACATTCTTTTGTCTTGTGCCGAGCTTTTCTTGTTGGCACTTGACTTGTCTTTTCAGTCACATTAGTAGTCAGTCATGAAATACTCTAACTGTACTTTACCATTGTTTAAAAGCATAAGCCAAATGACCGCAGGTAATGGTTAACCTGAGTGGCAGGTGTCCAATCTGGTACACAAAAAGATGTTTTAATTTGAATAATCCATGATGTTATCATAGTAAAATTATATATTAAAAACATGCAACTGGGAGGAATTAAATGCACAATACTGAATTATTCATCTGAAAAATGGGGAGTTCTCTATATCAGCCTGTTGTCTCATTCTGTGTTCGCTATCACTCCTATTGAAAATGAAAGTGCTTTGATATTTTATTCAGACAGGTTCAGCAGGACCTGTGATTCATAACTTAGTGGCTAGTCTTTAAAAAAATCTGTCCTTGCCCACCACTCATTGCTACACCCCTGATATACAAGCCATATAAACAGATAAATCAAAGGTCAGGAAAGTTCTTGGAAGTTTCTCTTTGATAGTTCAACTTAAAAGTGTTATCTAACTAGGTCATATGCTCTATTGGCATGAGCTGATAAAAGTGCTAATGTTCAGTAAAGCTTTATATCTGCTCACTAGCGCCCCCGTGAGGTTAACAAAACAGTTTGAAAACATTTGTGTTTTATTACTAGAGAAGCTCCTCCTATTGTCAAGCACTAATTACTTAAAGGGATTTGTAATCTTTTTTTAACCTTCATTTAACCTA
>NW_015513019.1:0-298 GCF_001515645.1 Sinocyclocheilus grahami | reverse complement strand
GCCAACAACAAATCTGCTCCAGCTAACAACAGTTACTATGGCAACAGCTTATTCTTCTTCTACCCGCGTTTATGTAGGGTTAAACGCCCCATTAGACTCTACTGACATCTGCTGTCAGCAAAACAGAACTGTTAGGATGAACGACGGTATGTTGCCCATCGAATGAATGCTACACATTACTGAACTTTTCAGTGCATATACTGTACACGCTTACACATCCATACACGTACATGCAGTCTCTCAGAACTAAAATGTGGGCATGAGGCTCACCAATCTGTGAAAAACTGCATCTATAAAT
>NW_015513018.1:5299-5559 GCF_001515645.1 Sinocyclocheilus grahami | reverse complement strand
TATTTCAAAGGGAGTAACACAGTGTCACTATAAGATATATACAATATCAATATAAATAAAGCTTGATCTAATATATTTATTTTAGAGATTAGTGATTAGAACAATTGTGTCTCTATAAAACATCTTTATCAGGGAGTAAATATATGAACTGTGTAGGAAACTTAAATTATTGACAAGTCATCATTTTGTGTTATTGTTTGGCAAGTTCACACAGCAGGTGTTTGATGTAACATCACTACACAGTAACCTACAGGAGATTT
>NW_015513018.1:0-984 GCF_001515645.1 Sinocyclocheilus grahami | reverse complement strand
AATGTGGATTTTTATTTTAAATTTGACGAATATTCGAAATTCAAATTTTTTGACAACCTAATGCTTATAGCACAGTAGGCTACTTAAAAAATGCACTGTAAACAATTTGCAACAATAAATATTTCAAACAGTATATGCTATGCTGCTGACACATGATCTAACTAATACCATAACTGTTTGGAGAGCTGAGCGTGTAATGAATCTTTAACGTCATACATACATTTTGCATGAAGCATGAAGATACTGATACAACTGACCTAAAAATCTTCAATTACCATTCCGGTTGGTTAACACTTTTTATACTTTCATCCAAAGTGACTAACAAGTGATGAACATCATAAGCAATTGGTCATAAAGCAATTGTATATACACATACGGTTTAGTGCAAACCATTAGTAAAGTTGAAATACAGAAAAGAAAGAATGTTTCTAAATAAATAACTACATTTACTAATGTTATCTACTGATGTGGAGGTCAAAGCAAGAGGCAAACATGAGTCTGACAACAGAATGCACAAACGCCAACCACATACATCCCATAATAGACAAGTTCTCATATAATGGCTGTGCATTTACCCAAAAACAAAACAAAACCACATCGGTTCAGTGCATACGTAGACCTATCGCCTAAATAAACCAGACCACAGCAGATCTCACTCTGACTCAGAAACTCAGAGATGTCAGTGTGTCACAGTGCATGAAGACCCTCATGCTTATTCCACTCACAGGCCTTCTGAAAATCCACTGCAGAAAAAACACAATGCAAAATCTTTTCATATATCATGGAAATTACCTGTTTGTCCAGATTTCTATTGGTAAGGAACACTGTAATAACAATTCCGTAAAATGTATGGTAAAAAACCGGCAGCTGTGGTTGCTGGAATTTTACCGTAAAAAGTACGGTAGCAGCGTTTTAGGTTTTATGGTTTTAAATAAAATATACAGTTAAATACCGTATTTTCATTAACTGATATAATGTTAATAT
>NW_015513017.1:6719-7723 GCF_001515645.1 Sinocyclocheilus grahami | reverse complement strand
CTTACTGACCCCAAACTTTAAAATGTTATTAATTATGGTCATAAGTGTTGTTATATATTGTAGCATTTCACTTGGCGTTCACATTTTATCTTGATGTAGTTTTACAAAAGATTCAAGTTATTGTTTATTACTTACATTTCATCCACGTAAAGGTAAAGCTCTTAGTATTGGTTTAATTAGCTGTTCTTGTGTTTGCAGCCGCAGCCAGATCTACCTCTGGATCCGTATGTGATTGGTCTGACGGGCGGCAGCGGGTCTGGAAAGAGCTCTATAGCACACAGACTGGAGGCTCTCGGCGCCGTGAGGATTGACTGCGATCAGCTCGGTCACGAGGCCTACCTGCCGGGAACATCTGCTTATCATAAGGTCGTCCAGGAGTTCGGCCCAGGTACGGAGAGGAGATGTGTATAGTCACCGAATGGATCTCACTTTATACTGGCCTGCAGTTTTTCCCTACAGAAAAACGTTTTTTTTTTGCCGTCAGATATTCTTAATGAGGATAAGACCATCAACAGACGAGTACTGGGTGGAAAAGTATTTGGTAATCAGGTAATTTAACTCGACAGATAAATATAATTGAATTCAGAACACATTTTCCCTCCTGTTCACATTGTATTTGTGTTTGTTTTTCAGGAGCGTCTGAGAGCTCTGACAGATATTGTGTGGCCTGAGATTGCTCTGCTGGTGAAGAAAAGAATAAAACAAGCAAAGGAACAGGGTGAAGCATTTATCACTGTCATCTCATGCTCTAGCTGAACTTTTTCTGTTTTAAGTGTGATTCATTCTCACTTCTTCTTTTCAGGTAAGCGTGTCTGTGTAGTGGATGCGGCCGTGTTGCTCGAGGCGGGATGGACATATTTGGTGCATGAGGTTTGGGTGGCCACCATCCCAGAGGAAGAGGTGCTAAAGCTTTTAATATAGACACGCTTTTGTTTTTTTTTAAATACTGTGAGGTCGAAAGGCCTGAGACCATATTCTGGGATTTAAACATGAAAAAAACAGCA
>NW_015513017.1:2113-2746 GCF_001515645.1 Sinocyclocheilus grahami | reverse complement strand
GTGAACTACGTAGTACTGAACTGTGGAGTTAAACAGGCCATTAAAGGATGTTTATGGGCGGGGCTGAAATCATGTCTCGAGGACACACTGGAGGAGCAAGCCCCTCCCCTAACACTCAGTTACTACAGCCTAGTTTGCCAGCAAGCTATGCCTGCGTCACGTAAATGCGTATTACCAGGTTGCCATAATTTACAAAATAGCTCGGTCTCCTTATTTAAATTTCCTAAAAACTATGATATCAAGAAGAGGTGGGTTAAGTTTGTGAAGAGGCATTTTGATGGAGAGCTGAGGATCACCACCAACACCCGCCTTTGCAGTGAACATTTTACACCGGATAGTTTTATAAACTTCCATCGGAGAGAATTGGGATTCACTGATAATCCGCTGTTACTGGTGAACGGGGCCGAGCCGACTATCTCCCGCCCCGGCCTTCATCCTCCCGTCCCGCCGACATCTGCTGCCATCGTCGGCAGTACGCGCCCACCAATTAGTGTAAGTTGTATTGTGTGCTCATGTTATAATTATAGTAGTGTCGCGTAGCCAGAGCTTCAGACTGACGGCATAAGGTCTGGGGACCTTGGTAGTGTTGGGTCGTTCTTGAACGAATCGTTCATTTTGAACGAATCTTTAATG
>NW_015513017.1:0-454 GCF_001515645.1 Sinocyclocheilus grahami | reverse complement strand
ACACACAAAAAAGAAAATCGGTACGACATTCACAAGCTGGAAAGATTATGACGACGGAGAAACCCTGAGTAATGATGCACAAGTTGCTGCTTTTCTGTTGGACGGATAAGGGAATTCAAATGCAACAATTTTGTTATTAAACAAATTTGTTACAAAATGGTCTGCACTTTAACCAAATATTAATTTAAGGTATGGACTGTGCCAAATAAATTTGTTTAATAATAAAATAAATCATTATTCTTGTAATAAGCATCAGTCAATTTAACCATAATATTTCTCCACTCTGCCAAGAGGAAGAAGAATCTATTTCACATTTGTTCTATTTCTGTCACTATTCTACACAATTCTGGCTTCAATGATCAGCGCTGTAGTATTTCCAGCAGTAAGGTTCCTTTCCATTCTAATATTTCTGACAATAAGGAGCTAGATGATGTTTTAAACTGTACTTGAATGA
>NW_015513016.1:7129-7724 GCF_001515645.1 Sinocyclocheilus grahami | reverse complement strand
ATATATATATATATAATACATTTAATAAAGGATTTTTATTTTGTGGTAAACTATCCAAAGTCCTTTTTCCCAACTTATGACTAAACGTCCTATTTTTCGCTTATTATTTTGACAAGTTATTCTTAAATGTCTTTATAAATATATATTTATTTAGTTTTTTTTGCAGAAAAGGAATCATTAAAAAGGAAAATGTGCATTTAAAGTAAGCTGTTTTATGTGACTTCTCTGTGAAATAAGCATGGAAATAGCGAACGTAGTGAAATAATGCATGTAAACGCTAGATGGCGCCCTTGTGCGTTACAGTGAGGCCAGCAAAATCCCGCGAGATGTTTCTATTCTCGCAGTCGCTTTAATTCTCGCGGTATTTCCTCATTTCCTCCTCTTTCACTCCCTGTGTTCAACATGGCAGTCGGCAAGAACAAGAGGCTGACTAAAGGTGGCAAAAAAGGTGCCAAAAAGAAGATGTAAGTCACAAATGAATCTCGACTGCGTCGTTACGCTGTTATGAAGTATTCTGGAGGGTATTTGGGTTGTGTGGCTGAAGGATGCGCTCGATATATAAGGGATTGTGTAGCGGTCCTGCTAGCCTGACTGT
>NW_015513016.1:1983-2815 GCF_001515645.1 Sinocyclocheilus grahami | reverse complement strand
GTTTTCCAGCATATAGTTTTCCAGCATACTTGACTAACGTTAGCTGGTTTTCTAGCATATAGTTTTCCAACATATAGTTTTCCAGCATACTTGACTAACGTTAGCTAGTTTTCCAGCATACTTGACTAACGTTAGCTAGTTTTCCAGCATATTTGACTAACGTTAGCTGGTTTTGCAGCATACTTGACTGACTGACTAACGTTAGCTGGTTTTGCAGCATACTTGACTGACTAACGTTAGCTGGTTTTCCAGTATATAGTTTTGCAGCATACTTGACTAACGTTGGCTAGTTTTCCAGCATACTTGACTGACTAACGTTGGCTAGTTTTCCAGCATACTTGACTGACATCAGACTTACTGTGACACGTGTTGGATGCTCGAAGTTATTTTAGAGCTTTCTCATATGTTAGTTAACACGACCAGAGCAAATATAAGCAGTGTCAACATTTCAGCTATGAAAATGTGGCTCCATTACAACATTTGCTTGCAATATTGTCTCTGAAATGAATTTTCTCTTGCAGTGTCGATCCATTCTCCAAGAAGGACTGGTATGATGTCAAGGCACCAGCCATGTTCAACATCCGCAACCTGGGCAAGACCTTGGTCACCAGGACTCAGGGAACCAGTAAGTGCTGTTAATGTCCACCCGTGTTTGTTTACAAACAAATATAACGTGAACCGTTAAAGGATAAGTTCACTTCCAGAATAAGACTGTCCTGGTAATGAACTCACCCCCATGTTGTCCAAGATGTTCGTGTCTTTCTGTCTTCAGTCACAAAGAAATGAAGGTTTGAGGAAAACATTCCAGGATTTTTCTCCATATAATGGACTT
>NW_015513016.1:0-241 GCF_001515645.1 Sinocyclocheilus grahami | reverse complement strand
TCAGGTTTGTGTTCCTGACTTTGACGTGTGTCTTAAGCACAGTTTGCAGTGCAGGCTGCAATATTAATTTTAAAAATAAATTTCTCTTAGAAATGCACATTTGACAGTAGCTTGAGTAAATGAGTTGTATGGTAAATGATGGTGATTTAAAGTCTTCTGACTGTATCGTTGCTCACAGTGTTTCTCAGTGCTGTTTCATTGGGCTCTAAACTAGTTTAAATCACAGACACTTTTGTGTTCT
>NW_015513015.1:7478-7725 GCF_001515645.1 Sinocyclocheilus grahami | reverse complement strand
AAATTGAAACTTAAAAAAATAAAATGTAAAGTTTTTGAATGACGTAATAATGATTTGTAATTTTGATCTTTTGTCTCATAAACATACATTTTAATGTCATTATGTCTTTTTATCTCATTATGATTTACCAAAGCATACTTTTTTGTATGTAGAGGAAATTGGCTTTGATAGGTTTTGGACAATGGCATCGTATTTCTTCTCATAATGTGTTTTGATTAGATGTGTAGATTATCTAGTTTTTTTTTTT
>NW_015513015.1:2513-3319 GCF_001515645.1 Sinocyclocheilus grahami | reverse complement strand
AATTTTTCCATTGAATTCCACAAAGGTCTGTCATTTAGATAATAATAAATAGCTATAATGTAATGTTAATGTAGTCTAATCACATATCAGTATATACTTTTCCCATTTTCAGTAGTACTATTAGGTATTAGTATTCCATTGTATTAAATTATTTAAAAGTTTTTAAGATATAAATTATTATTTATAAATATTTCAATCTTTATGAAATAAATACAGACCATTAAACAGAAATGAACTCTCAATATCCCAACTACAGACCAATATTAAATATTTGCAAGCACTAAAATTTGCAAAATTTGAAATATACTATCCAGTAATTGCTAGTATCTAAAGAACAGTTAACTGCAAATTTGAAGAAAATGCTAGGCACTATTGAATTGCATTTATACATTAAAATAAGTATTAGTAACATTGGTTATATAGAATAAATGTTAAAACAGCTTGCCACAAGACATGTAAATCGCTCACTCAGACAATGGAACTTGGCATGTAGTGGACCGGTGTCGCATGTGAAACTTTTTCTGGGCCTTTGAATATATAGCTTCAATATCATGCCCATAACATTTTTAATGGTCTTCAGTATGAACGGTGAGTCTAGACCTCAGTTGATCAGAAATACACTGTAGAATTATAACACAACTATGTGTGTGTGTGGTTGTTTACATTTAATGTGCCGTTATTGTCCTTGTGATTTATTGCAGAAGGGGCTCTGTTTGTTTGCGTGTGTGTTTAGTCATCCTTATGTGTTACATAAGCCTTTTAGCAGTGGTGTATGAAAGATTCAGAAGAGCAAAACAATATCTTAA
>NW_015513015.1:0-1766 GCF_001515645.1 Sinocyclocheilus grahami | reverse complement strand
TGTTACCATGCTAATGGCATGTACAGTATACAGTATAATTCTCCCCCTCTAGGGCTGTGCATTTACTTTTTATTTTACTTCTGAAAAGTGACATATTTTAAAGATATTCAATAGATTTTTTTAGAAATCTATCTTTTGTACAGAAATCTTAATTTGAATTAGGCTTAATATTTTTCTAAATATCCTTACAAATAAAATATACATACATTTATAAAATATGTTTTGCAACATTTCTCCTGGGCCAGCAGGAAAAAAACATGGTTATTATTATTGAGCCCTGTAAATTATACAAATAGTTTTAAATTGTAATAAAAATATCCTTACACATAATATACATATGATAAAAAGTCCTTAAAATAAAATAATAATAAATCAAAATATCCTTGCAAATAATATGTATTTGGGATGCACGATATTATCGGACTGATATCGGAATCGGCCGATAATGGCTTTAAATATAAATATCAGCATCCCCCGATATGAAAAATTATGCCGATATGTCTTTCCGATAAGAGGAATACATTACCTCACATTTGCTCAGGGTGTGCTAGCGATTAGATCACATCAGCAGTGTGACTTATTTTTGAAGCAAAGTTTTGTCTGAATGATGATTAGATTCACTAGATGATTGATTAGTTTTGGATCGCTGCATTTAAACTGAGAATACACGTACAGAATGATGCGTTCTGTGTGTGATAGAGTAAACAGCAATAGCACGTGCAGCGGCAGCGGCAGCTGCCCCCGGGTCCCAACGCCCGTTCAGTAAGTAGTTTTAATCTGTAGGGGGCACTATTGGCCTACTTCTAATCAAATTAAAAGTAAAATAGCCTACACAAATAACATTTAGACTGTGTTTTTGATTAAATAAAGCAGCAATTGATGTCATAAAATAATGAGTATGTTTTGATTTAAAGGTCAGAAGCTGTAGCTTACATGAAAAAAAATCACATACATGACACTTGTAAATTAAATAATTTTATATATATATTGATTTATTCATGAATGTGTTATACGTTTTATTTTTAAAACAAATCATAAGCTCTAAAAGATTTTCAGAATTTTTACAACTCTTTTGCTTTAGACCATCTACAAATGTTAAATCTTAAAATAAAATGTTAGGGATAACACTGCATCTTCCTGGGGAAAAAAATGCAGCGATTGATATATAGTTTATTTTCAAAGCTTCAATGTACTGTCAAAAAACCTTAATTATTGTTGATTTAATTCTAATAAATAAGTTCTTGTTAAAAACTAACCAAAATTTAAAATATTTTGCTTAGAATTTCTGCACAGGAGAGACTTGGTGTTGTTTCCAAACAAAAGGAAATATATCGGTATCGGCCAAAATGAGTTGAAAAAATCGGCATATCGGACATTGGCAAAAATCCAATATCGTGCATCCCTAATATGTATACATTAAAAAAAAACATTTAAGAAACATTTCTCTTCATGGGCCAGCAGACAAAACATTCTTTTTGTCAAGCCCTGTAAATTATACAAATACTAGGCTTTATACAAATAGGCTTAATATTAAATACAAAATATCCTTGCATATAATATGCATACATTTAAAATAGGTTGCTAAAATTGCTACATTTCTACTGGGCCAGCTGAAAAAACTTTTTTATGGTCGAGTCCTGTAAATTATACAAATATGCTTAATATTTCATTTAAAAAAATGAAGAGTTTGGTTCCAAAAAGCGATAAGCGCCATTTAAAAAAAAAATTGTATTGTATCTGGTCGGTATTGAAAAGTCCATTTTTAA
>NW_015513014.1:6683-7729 GCF_001515645.1 Sinocyclocheilus grahami | reverse complement strand
CTGTACAACACTTCGGCTCAATCTCAGATTTTACTGTGCTTTATTAAAAATTACGTTTTGAAATGAGCAAATTTTTACATTTATGGAATTTGACAGGTGTAAACGGGGCCACGGTAACTGAAATAATTTTATATTGTGACTTACATGCTCTTCATCAAACTGGTCACCACCAAATGCTGCAACACATGGTTTGATCCCTCCTGTCCCAAAAGCTATGAGGACCAGACCAAGCATTGACAAAACTCTACAAGGAATGAACAAAACGGTATTTTTCTAACCAACAAAATAGTATTTGTCCTTCCTTCCTCTTCCATAAAATGAATATTTACTTCACTTGAAGCAGATTTACTGTATGGTCTCACAGTAGCATCAAAAGAAACGTACACATGAACAGTGCTGTCCCCCACATCAGGAATGGCACCGACAGACTTGACCACATGACCAATCACATAGACTATAGACAGATAGATGACAGTTCTGTGAACAGAAAAAAAAATCCTATAATTCATCTATTGAGTATTAAGTACAATGCTACAGGCTGTATTTCAGAAACGTATCCTGTATTTCAGAAACTTTTTCAAATCTTATGTAGAAATTACAATACAATAAGCATTACTAAGCAGATAGGATAAGACTCTAAGTTAGGATGTTTCTTAACACAGCATGACTTACTTGAACTTCCCCAACCATGAGTCGGCTATCAAGGCCCCCAGAACCGGAGTGAAGTAACACAGGCTTGAGAAAGCGTGGTACACAGCTGTAGACAGATTCTTGTCCCAATGTAGGTAGTGGATGAAGTAAAGCGTGAGCACCGCTTTATAAATAAGATGCATAATAATTAATACATCATTAGAAAACACATTAATATATTAGAAAAGTGATATCAGATTAGAGCGATTCATTTTTCAATTTAATTACCTTTCATTCCATAGTAAGAGAATCTTTCACAGAACTCATTGACCACAATGAAGGCAATGCTAACTGGGTAGTTAGTGCCACATAATTTCTGAGCGCAAAACAAAGAAGCATTTGATTACAAACAGGCT
>NW_015513014.1:2087-2834 GCF_001515645.1 Sinocyclocheilus grahami | reverse complement strand
ATGGATCTCTATAATGTGCTGTAGAGGTGGCTAAATATCAATAATATGAATAAAATACTGCATATTAGAGTAGTGCTTCACGTAAGAGCACTTTTGAAAAATAAATAAATAAATGAACATCTCCAAAAAATTTTATCTTTTTTTTTTTTTTACTTACCACCTTTTAAAATATTTTAAAAGGTGTAAAGACACAAAGACTGTCTGTGATGCTCCTCTAATTCACTCTTTTGATGTCTAAATGTCTCTTTTCTATATTTTAGAAAGCATCTTGGTGTGAGTGCTCTGATATGAACAGCTGAATACAGCAGTGTCACCAAATTCAACAAGGCAACATGACAGGTTACCAAAATCCACAGTGATGTCTAATCTCCTCTATTTCATACTCTATAAGGCATTTTGCACAGATGTAAATTGCTGCAGATATACAGCTGGGTCCCCAAATCTGACGAAAGGCATTATTAAAAGTTACCAAAATCCATTACTCCACTCTATTTAACACAGAATGGCTTTAATGTTACCCAGTTCACTCTGGTGAGATCTAAACTCCTTAAGCATATTGCTCCAACGAGAACACACACAGATATAAAGCAGGGTCAAAGAAAGAAAGAAAGAAAGAAAATTGTGTGAGACTATACTGTAAAATTGTGATTTGAATACCTGAGAGAAATTTTAAAGTAAATCTAATGTTGTGGAAATTAAAACATTTCCAAAAATGTAAAAAGAAAAAGAAAAATCCAGTCGGCTAAC
>NW_015513014.1:0-805 GCF_001515645.1 Sinocyclocheilus grahami | reverse complement strand
CCCCTCCCTTGTTTTTCAAAGACCTTTTCCTCTTTACTGGCTCTACACAAGAGAATCTTTTGCCCCCCCTGAGATCCTGTTCAAACACCACACTTAAAAAAAATGTAAATGGTTTCCAAGATCTCAGCACACTAATGAACGTTCCCTTGTCAGGCTGTGAATTAAGTCCAGGGTGAACCATGAGGAAAGAGTTGGCTGTGTAATGATGGATATCAGATGGACTATCTGGAACTTTGTAAGCGTGATATGATGATCAGAAATTGAAACGATCTCGTTTGATAGCTGACAAGAACAATGAAATTAATATTAACATCGACATGTGACATGTAGAGATGTCCAGTGTTGGGGGAAATTAAAAGTAATGCATTACAATATTGCGTTTCTCCCTAAAAAGTAACTAATTTCTTACTTTTTATGTAATGCATTGAATTACTTTTTCTGCGTTACTTGCAATTGAGATAAATAAATGCATGTTCACATTAAGTCTAGAACTACAGTAACTATCATGTTTACACAGTGCTCACAACGCCTCTGCACTTACAGCCTAAATCCAGTGCAATTTTTACACAGGAATCAAATCTTCAACTAGACTTTATCTCTGCACTATACAATAGACACTGTGGTGGCCATTGCAGTGTTAGTGAACTATTGTGTATTTTGGAAAACGGGTTGTTTTAGAACTACTTCCTTTTTCTTGTTTTGGGGGAATAAATGATACCTGTGAGACTACTCAGGCATATACCTTTTTAAGGCATTTTGCTTCAATTGTGCATTTTATTTATTTATTAAATAGGCAACACTATTT
>NW_015513013.1:6611-7732 GCF_001515645.1 Sinocyclocheilus grahami | reverse complement strand
TTTTTTAGAGGCAGAGATATAAAGAATCTCCTGATTCCCCAGACTTCTTGAATGTTATGTATCATAAGGTAAGTGTAATTTAGTAGTTTCTTTGAAAAGGTCATAGATTAGATTATTGTATAATATGGTTGGAAATGTGCATACAATTTCTCAGTTTTTGGTGGGAGGGTGGAGGAATGCAGCATTCCTGGTTAAAGTTTTGGTCACTTAGAGGTATTCAAGTTGGGATTGTTATGAAGTCTTAATTTTGGGTCAATTGTGTGATAGTGGAACAGCAAATGTTGTAAGGTTGTTTTGGATAGGTATCAAATTAAATGGCAATATCTTGATCTGGAAAGTACTGTAGATTATACAGTAAATATGTAGGTGAAGTACATTCAAGTTGAAAAACCAGTAAGCAGTGATAGAATATTTGGAAAGTATAAATAATGAATTATCTGGTAAGTAGAATAAACTGTATTGTTTTTAAGAAGTGTGAAGCTTAAGAAGTGAATATCTACGACTATATATAGAAGTGTAACGTACTCAAAGCAAAGATAAATGTAGAAGACATATTTGGTGACTGTTGCAAGTGTATTATAGGTATGTATGTTGTAACAGGAAATGTGTAGTATGCGAAGTATCATTGTATATCAAAAGTATGTTATATAAGTATGTCTGGATATGCCATGTATATGTGGTGTTTACAAAAGGAAATGCCAAAGATATAATGATGAAGTGATAGTGAAAATGTATTTATTTGTGTTGGTGTTATGTGTGTAGTAAAGAGAAAGGTGAAGTTCAAGAATAAGTTACATGGTTTATTATAAAGAGAAAGGTACTTTATTGTTTCAGAAAAAGATAACATGTAGTGGATATTCATGGGAACAAGTTTGGTGTAATTTTTTTTAAAAAGATACTTAAACATGTTTTGTTTGTGTTGGAAAGTGGCAAAAATGCCAGAGGAACTGCTGAAAGTACGTAAAAAGTTTGTGTTTTCCTTGCTGATTAAGGTGGAGTCCATCATGTTTGTATAGGTAGTGGACAATCTTTCCATGTTTGAGGAAAGGTTTTGTTGTGTTCAGAAAGATGATGTTGTCTGTTTGCATAGTCCAGTGGTGTAGCATGGCGTTGTATTGTTT
>NW_015513013.1:4087-5369 GCF_001515645.1 Sinocyclocheilus grahami | reverse complement strand
GAGCCTTGATGTTACTAGTGCAAATATGTATTGCTTACCTTGGGGCACGTGGAAAGTTCTTTTGTTGACTGTAGATGTTATTGCCGTTTCTTCTATAGAGAGACAGAGAAGGTTATTTGAGAGGAACAGTGTGTATATTTTCAGAGAGGCTGTATGAAATGTGGTATTGTTATGTTAAGTTACCTTGTTGTTCCATAGTTGCCTTTAGGATGCATCAGAAGACGCATGAGCTGTGAGAAACGTAACCTTTAGATAAATCTATGTACGGTTGGCTTTTAGACGTTAAAGTAGAAGTCAACAGTAAGGGGTGGAGTTAAAGGGTCATGACCCCCTATTTCAGCATTGATTAGTTCTCACCAGTTTTAAAAAACGCTAAAGAAGCCGGGAGACGGGCAACACGGACAGCTTCGGGTTCAGACAGTTTCATTTCGCTCCCATCCAGTTAAAAATACAAATAAACGCGCAGCCACTTGAATTGTCAATGTCATTTGCACTGTCAAGTCGGGACAAATTTACAGTTCCTCCTTTGAAAACAAAAAGCCTTTTGAAGAATTGGTTTACTTTAAAATGAAAATGAGTCTATGATTTACTCGTCATAGCCATGTGATACATGATATATAAAATTGCAACCCGCTCAAGAAGATAAAATCGCCAGGGCGGGTATTTTACTGGATATACGATTAAAAATAGATGTGTGCGAATTGGAAATTGTATTTAGGAGCATGGGTGAGTAAATGGTAGTTTATAAAAAAAACGTTTTAATTGAGTGATGTAAAAACATAGATACAGACTAATATGTTTACTGAACTTTAAAAGGATGACGATTTATTTTAAATAACGTAAGACTGTAAATGCAAGACAGTGATTTTGTAGCATGTAGTTTTAGTCGAGATAATTTATATGTTGGGGAATGCTTGCATAATGCCGTAGAATTTGTGGTGTTTAAAAGAAATGTCATCTATTTTTTCAGAGAATTATATAGGGAGGGAATGATTTGTGAAAAGTAATTTAACAAAGTACTTTGTATTCTTTAAAAATGTGTGGTTATTTCAGGTGTGTTTGTCTGACACATACAGGAAGTCATTTCTATAATTTTCAAATTTAAACCACTGTTTCCTGCGAGAATTACGCGGGGTTTTTTCTTAATTAGGCGGGTTTTTCTTGACTCAGTGTCAGATTGGAGGGTGCATTGCCGAGGTAAGCAGGAGTGTTCGTATTGCCGTGTTTTAACTTTTTCCGTTAAGATAAGTATGATTTGTGTTAGTTTATTGATTAAGTATAA
>NW_015513013.1:2127-2551 GCF_001515645.1 Sinocyclocheilus grahami | reverse complement strand
TGTTTGTAAAATGGCATAACTTTATATATATATATATATATATATTATTTCAGTCTCGCGAGTAAACAAAAAAATTGACTAGCCAATGGCGATTCAACTGCCAAGGTGTCCGTAGAGGGTTGCAATAGCACTGGTATTACAAAAGATTCAGTGGCACTTGCCACTCAAATACAGATGTGCCACAAACTGACAACGTTTGAAAAAAATATTACCAACTTTAATGCGTTTAATTGATATTTATTTTAAAATATCACTAAATTAGGATATTTATTTAGGATTTTGTGTCACACTTAAGTCAGTGTAGTTGCAACTCATTTGTCAGTCACTATTGCAGGTGTTATATTGGTCATTTTTAAAGGGATAGTTCACCCAAAAATGAATTAATTACTCACCCTCGTGTTGTTCCAAACCCGTAAGACCTTCT
>NW_015513013.1:0-879 GCF_001515645.1 Sinocyclocheilus grahami | reverse complement strand
GTATTTCTATATGTGTGCAGATGTGACTGAAGCTGGAACTCAGACTGACCCTCTGAAGATCAGTGAAGAAGCCTTTACTGAAAGTGAAACTGAATAATTAATGGGGATGAGGGTAATGGGGATTCATTAGTCAACATATAAAATAAATGTGATTTAGTTAGAAAATAAAAATCATTTTAATTGGTATGTTTCTTGTGGTTATTGGTTATTTCGTTTTTGAGTATGTGTGTAGTTTAGAAAATAATGGGAGAAACAGAAATAGGGTTGAAGTTTTTACCCAACATGTAGCCTTTTGTAAATAAGAGATGGATTTCTGATTTTGCACTCCTGCCAGAAATTAAGACATTACTGTAATTGCCACAACTTCTATCATAAAGAGTGGCCAAATATTTAGTTAAAATAAGAACTGAAGAAACAGTTCAGCTCTGTAGAGAATTGATGAGCTGATCAATCAAGCACTTCACTTGAAATGGGGGCGAAATGTTTCTTTATGTTTCTCAGGGTTTATGTGAAAAGGTCAGTTGACTAGTCACTTTGCTTTAGACAAACATATCATTAATGGTTGTTTTAAGAATACAATTGTCTATACATGAAGTACGCTAATTGTGTGATTGGATAAACAAACTAGTGAATCGTTGAAGCGATTTATTATCGAGCCAGTTTGTGGTAAAGAATTGGAATACCATAATAAGTAGGCCTATAGCCTAGATAAAGGGCATGCTGTAAGTTGTAAATTATTTATTTTATTTTGTTTTTGCATTTATGAGGAAAAACCATTGTTACGGACGTGACAGATCTGAAATTGACGCTCGTCTGATTCTGGCAAATCAGATCAAATGCTTTAAAAACTTTAACCGAGATCTAATTGTGGGTCTCTGT
>NW_015513012.1:6243-7735 GCF_001515645.1 Sinocyclocheilus grahami | reverse complement strand
TTTTTTAGATACCTTCAGCTGAGAAATTATGTTTGCACGTCAATCTCACACTTTTAACTGCTTACAGATGAAAATGAAGTATATAAATTGCTTTCTAATGCCCTTATATAAATTGATTTCCCGTTTTATGGGTGTCTTTACCAGTCAGCTCAGCATATCTACCTTATATCGGAAAGATTCCTGGGAAAAGGATTTAGGCATTCAGATAACCGACAAGGACTGGCTTGAGTATATCAAGGCCATAAATATATGTTCACCAACTAATTCAATATAAAGTAATACATTGGCTTCATTACTCAAGGGTTAGGCTTAATAAATTTTACCCTTCCATCTCTTAACGCATGCGGATCTGCAGAGGGCTCTCTGGGACATCTTTTTTGGTTGTGCCCGAAACTTTGTGAGTTTTGGAGTGAAATGTTCAGATTCTACTCAGTGGCTTATTCCTGTGACCTCTCCCCTGACCCAGCAATTGCGGTCTTTGGCTGGTCTAACTCCCTTCATGGCTTAGGCCATCAAATTAAAAAAAGCTGTCCAATATGGAATGGTAGTAGCTAAATAAAATCATCCTTTGTCAATGGAAAAAGGTATCAAAACCACTTTTTAAATCTTGGTTGTCTGAACTTTCTGCCACTCTGCATTTAGAGAGACTCAGACACAACCTTTCTGGTAACATTGCTGGCTTTGAGGCCACCTGGGAACCCTTTCTTAAACATTTAACAAATGTCCAAGGTAACAGCTTAAAGGTTTGACCCTTTTACTGTCTGTATTATTTTCATATTGCTCGTTCCCACTGGCTTAGAAATAGATGTATAACATCATAAAAAATGTGTATAGAACTGGAGGAACTGATGTACTTAACGGTCATTTTTTTCTTGTTGTCTTTTCGAACTGTTCTGTGTTGTCAATGTTGAAATAAAAACATAATACCATAATACTAAAACATAATACTAATCAAAACCCTTGATCCGAGGTATGCGATGGCAAGTCACAAGCACTTCAGCGATGTTGAGTTGCCAAGACTGTACAGAGAATGCCGAGGGAAAATTGAACAGGAGCTTGGCAATATTGCATACTTCGCAACAACAACCGATTTGTGGACAAGCTCATCTACACAGTTGTATAGGAGCCTGACAATCCACTTTATCAAAGACTGGATACTGCAATAGATGTCTGCAGACATCCTACTTTCCTGAAGATCACAAAGGAGAGATGATAGCGCAAAGTTTAAAGGAAGCGCTTCAGTCATGGGGACTGTGAGAGGAGTGTCAAGTCTGTGAAAAGTCTAATGTTCAGCTAATACTACAGCATTATACATACCCCTTGTCCAATTATTCTAAACAGAGAGAGGTGTGAAAGTGCCCCAGGTTGATCATGCATTTGGGGTCTGCAAAAGAGTTGTGAGTGCCTTCTCAAATAAGTGGAACAGACGGCGTGAACAGTCCATCGCCCAGGCACAGCTGGGCTTGCCTGCTCATAAACTCATCACTGAAAG
>NW_015513012.1:1277-5783 GCF_001515645.1 Sinocyclocheilus grahami | reverse complement strand
AAACGAAGTTCGAACGCCACCTTCTTTGACGTGAGATTTTTTTCTTCCTCGTTTCATTCGTTTTTTTCTCCTCGAGGTCAGACAGGAGAACAACACCAAGTTATTAGCAACATGAATACACCGTTTAAGTGCGGATACATTTGTACCTACTCAGCTATTCAACAATCGCTCGCGGAGAGACTTTAAAGATTCGGAGAAGGCATTTAATTCCTAGAAAGAAATAGCAACAAAGCTTGGTGTTGACGACTCAGATGTTTCTCTACGTCACTTTTTGCATAAACCAGAGACAAGTTTTCCAAAGCCATGAAAAGAATGAAAGGAAAGAGTGGAGATATATAAGGCGGCAAGAAGTTGCAATAAATGTTGTTATACCCTACTGCTACTGCTGTTTTTTCAATAAGTGAATTTAAAAGGTATACAATATATGAAACAGCAAAAGAACATACATTAATAAACCTGTTTTTATCAAAATTAAATAATTACACCACAAAATATGAAAAGGTGTAATAATTTACCCAGTTTAATAATAAATGAACAATAATAAAATAAAGCAACAAACAGGTTTGTGTTGTGATGACTCCAATATTTATTTTTCACATAATGCTAAAATTTGCAGACTATGAGCCATTCACACTTCCCATAAAAGACTGATTATGGAAATTGAATGGTTCTTTTGTATTGCAAACATGAAACTTGACTCTGAACTGCTGCTAATCATTATTCTTTTGTCTATAATATACCGAGTATTGGTCCCCATCTCATACCTAGATACACTTCATCATCGCATTGTTGTTGTGCGAGCGGCGTGACACGTTTACATTAATTAACACCCCGCCTCCATCAGTACGAGGGGTGCTGGAATGTCCAAAAACAGTATTCCGTCATTCCGCCTTTTCAAACTTCTTTTTGCCCCCAAACGAAGAACGAACTTCGTTTGAAGTATACCGGGGTGTTCAGTGACGCATATTTTATTTGTTACATAGTTATATTTTCATATTTAAGTTTTTTCCCCTTATTTAAGTGGTATTTATATTACACCTGAGAAAAGATGTTTATTGAGGAAAGTTTATAATAATGGGGGTTGTCCACATCAGACTGTGAATTGTGGCATACAGTGGAATTTGTTATTATGTTAAGTTCAATGTAAGGTCTTCCCCATTATTGTGGTTTCAAAGAACAAGAGATACCCGGAAATTTATACTGTAGGGATGGCCATTTAATGAAACTCAAATGTAAATATTCTAATCTTTTGAGATACTGGATTTTTGACTTCCCTGGTCTGTAAGCTCTAATCATAAATATGAAAACAATTTTTTTTTTTTTTTATGTTTTACTTTACATGAATCTAGAACGTATGAAAGTTTCACTTTTTGAAATGTTACAAAAAAAAATTTTTTTTTGAGATGCACCTGTATATTGTGTAATATATCGTTAACATGAAATAAAATTGCTCATAACGTGAAATAGAATTTCTTTCCCCCAAATGTACGGGATGTTCAAAGATGACACTTCAAAAACTACACAAAGTGAACATGACGATACCCATACGACCCCAGCTGATAAATCAATGTCCTCTCAAGTGAAATGATAGGTTTGTGTGTAAAAAGCACTAATATTTTCATTTTTGGGTGGACTATCCTGTTAATATTGGACAGAAATCCTCAAGTAGGGAAATGCAGGAAGTGCAAAAACAGGCTAATCACTGAAATCTTTTGTAGTGCAATTTTTATTCTTTGACTTATTTGGTGTCATCAGCTACTAACGCAATATGAAAAAACTTATGAGCATCATGAGACAAGTACGTTTACATGGACAACAATAATCAGATTTTAACACGATTAAAGGGTTAGTTCACCCAAAAATGAAAACTAGCCTGTGCATTAATCACCCTCGAGGCATCCTAGGTGTATATGACTTTATTTCTTTCAGACTAATCCAATCGGAGTTATATTAAAAATTGTCCTGGCTATTCCAAGCGTTATCATTGCAGTGGGTGGGTGTATTTGTTCAACAGTCCAAAACACGTCAAATAAAGCTCGTGCAGCCATAATAAAACGTGCCTCACATGACTCTGGGGCATGAGTAAAGGCCTCCTGTAGCGAATCCATGCATTTTTGTAAGAAAAATATCCATATTTCAAACGTAATAAACACTTTTCTATCACTTCCGGTATCTGTCATAACAAAACAAAATTCCGGTCATGAATTAGAAGTACAAACCGAGGATTTGTAAAGAAAAATGTCGGAGGATTTCGATATAAGCCAAGAGGAGACTGGTTTTCTTTTGCTAAAATAAGGAAACTTTGCTTCCTTTGCTCTTGTTAACAAACTCGCGAGACTAGCGTGTCTCAGAGGCGTATGACAGATAGCGGAAGTGAGAGAAAAGTGTTTATTATGTTTGAAATATGCACGAGCTGTCTGTTTCTGAGCGTTACCTGAGAGGCGTGCACAGAACGTGTGCTCATAGAACGCGCGAGTATTTCTGCTGCTTTATTTGCCTTGAACGAATACACACACTTATACGTGTCAAAATGCCTGTCTTTGCAAGTATCTTCATAAAAAGGTGCAGTGCTTTCTGCAATTGGGTCGGATTGAGGTTGGGTCATGTTCACACCTTAAGCGGACCGAGACCCAGTACGGTTGTTTGATGCACACCAGAGTGCGACTGCTGTATATGTGTTCCAGCCCAAAATATCCGCACCAAGGGGGGAAACGAACTTGAGTTTGATTCAATCAAACCAAACAAGACAGGTGTGAATACAATCTAAATGATGAGAATTAAAACGTTTTGAAAAGGCCACTTTTTGTGTTGTGTATTCAATGCCGATGTCTGAAATAATTAACTTTTAAATATTTATTTGGGGCATTTAGTTTTTTTTTTCCTCCACTATTATTGTTATGTAATTATTTGTGATTAATCAGATTCATTCATGAAAAAAATCATGCAATTATTTAGATTAAAAAAGAATTAATTGACAGCCCTAATTATCACTCAATATGTCATTATATTACACCTATCCACTCCCCGGTAAGAACATCGCTAAACATGATTTACAATCTGTTTACAATTCATTTTAAAAAGTGTTTATTTTAAAAAAAAATTTGGGAGAATTGTAACATTTATTTGAAAGAAACAACTTCAGCCAAAAAAATTATTTTATGTAAATGTATCATCACTGTTTTTTTTTTTGGCACTCAGTCTTGTGCATTCAGCCATTATACTACACAGTTAATGGTTATATCAAAACAGTCAAAAGTAAAGAATAAACTTTGAAAAACAACTTTGCTACTTCAACATGCTTCCTCAGATTCGTGAACAAAAACATCATTGGTTCTCACAGGTTAAGCACACGTTTGAGCTCGTTTACCATATTTTCTTGTTTTTTCTCAGTAAAACACATTTTGTCTTCAATTATTTTCATATTGCATATTTTTCCTATTTTAATTTTTGTTTTGAAAGTATGGTAAAAACTGGTCAAATGTACCAACAATCACATTTAAAAAACACTTTTTGATATACCATTAAAAAAAAAAATGGTAGCCCGTCTGAATTAGGACATTTAGGCTATCCATCTAATAGTAGCCTACCAAAATCTTATTAACAGTAGAAGTTAAATCTTACTGTAGTCTTCAAATCTGGGTACTGTCTTACGTTTTAAAATCACAAAGATAGTTTGGTCCCATCAGGCTAACGTGACCGGCACGACTCATGCAGCTGTAAGCTTTTCTTTCTCGATCTTTACAACACGCATTACATTACGTATTTCACGCCACACTCGTTTTATGGGTATTTGGCGCCACCTATTGTTGTGTGTGTATTATTGACATGTCAAAGTCTAGACCCTGAATATAAGACGACCGCGTTTTTTCAGATGTATTTCCAAGAAAAAAACATCGTCTTATATTCGGGTCAATAGAGTAAGTTAAATTTCTCAAGTATTTTACACACCTGGACACGTTTCAAAAATAATGCATTTTTCCTGTAGAGCTTGGCATTTTAATAAGCATCAAATGAGAATATAAACCAACCTGTGTGTTCCTCAGTATCTTCTTGTTTGACTCTGAATGCTTCTTCAATCTTCACGTCTTCACTCTCCTCTTTAATAAACGCCATCTTTATAACAGTGTGTGGATCTCAGCAGGAGTTTTTCTCTGTGTTTGAACAATCTGTCGTGTTTAAGATGAGAATAATCAACAAAGAAAAAT
The DNA here is from genome assembly GCF_001515645.1 of Sinocyclocheilus grahami. NCBI lineage: Eukaryota > Metazoa > Chordata > Actinopteri > Cypriniformes > Cyprinidae > Sinocyclocheilus > Sinocyclocheilus grahami. The sequence goes on along the minus strand of NW_015513012.1, from coordinate 1,578 downwards.
TAATACAAGCTAAATCTCAAGAGTCAGCTCACTGGTAAGTGATACTTAATGGCCTTAAATAGGGATGGGCGTATCGATCCAAAGTATCGATATATATCGATACTGACGCGAGTATCGAAAGTATCGATACTCAAACAAAAAAATATCGATATTAAGGTGTTTTATTTACCAGTGATTTTGTTTATTTAACAAAAAAAAATGCGTACAATATGCATTGAATTGGACGAATAATCTATGTTAGCGAATAATTGTGCATGATATAACTATTTTCCTGCTCATCTGAACACGCGCAAATGTTGCA
>NW_015513012.1:0-763 GCF_001515645.1 Sinocyclocheilus grahami | reverse complement strand
TCGGTATCGTATCGAAAACAAAACAAGTGGTATCGCCCATCCCTAGCCTTAAATAACACAACTACAGTTTCACAGGCAAGGCTTAGAATAAAATGCAATTCTGAGCTGCTCAACTGAAATAAACTCGCACGGACTGATCTTAAAATATATCAGTGCTTTTGTTTGGTCTCAAGATGCACAACAGTCATGTTTTGTCTAAGACGCTTTTATAAAAATGTACTTAAATGATTGAACTATGGCCTAACCCTGGCTTAAACAAAAACACAACAAATTAATACAAGAACACAAATTACACAGACATTACACATTTATGCATTTATAAAACAGACTCGACAGTTTGCATTGATGCAAACGCTGTAAATGTTTACAAACACAAACCTTTCTTCATCCGGATCCCAGATGCAGGAGCCTGACGCTGCCTTATGACATCACAGAGCCGTACCAAAACAAAAGTCCTCTTCACAAGCCAACATATCAAGAGTTATTCAATATTTCAAGAGTTATTCGTAGTTGAATTATTGATTAAATACATGTCGGCTAGAACCATTTAATATATTATTACATGTAACAATTTAGAATCATTTATTTTTCCCAAAAACAACAAATTAACCATGGTTTTACTACACAAAACAAACTAAAAAAAAAAGTTACTATAGTTAAACCACGGTAACCACAAATTAACTATGGCTCTGCTACACTAACCATAGTATTTGTTGTAAAACTGTGGTTATACAACTGGTAATCAATACGCCAAAAACTTTTT
>NW_015513011.1:7288-7745 GCF_001515645.1 Sinocyclocheilus grahami | reverse complement strand
AATGATAATGTTGATATACAATTGTAGTTTTTGTTAATATTTATTATTTATTTTTGTTTTAATTTAAAAAGTTTAAAAAGTTTTTTATTAATATTTTAGTAGTTCAGCGTTAAATAAAAATGAGAAATGTTGCATTGGCAACTAGCTGAAATGTAAAAATAGTTTATATAAATGTTAGCTATTGTTTATTTTATTTCAAGTAATACTTTTTTTTATGGTTTTAGTTAACGATAATAACCCTGATTTGCACTTTGCACAAAGCTAATATTTGATATCAGAAGAGCTAGAGTACGGTGCAGTTTTTTAGTGCTTTTAGTAACCTGACTGATGTGGTTTTTTGGCGAACTGTCACTGAATGGAAAAGCTCTGCGTAAAGATCCTTTCATTAGAGGTTAAGGCCGGCTCTGACAGAGCTCTGCCGGGTCTGTGTCGCCGCATTAGACTGGGTTTCTTCAGC
>NW_015513011.1:5162-5402 GCF_001515645.1 Sinocyclocheilus grahami | reverse complement strand
GGCCACGTTAGGAGCGGCGGCGCTGGCTGTGGCCCAAACCGCCATAGACTGGGCACCTGAGTTTCTCTCCCAGCTCTTCTGACACCAAACGCCTCTTTCACATGTGCCAAACAGGGTGTATTGCAATTGCAAATATGTATTAAGTGATGCAAAACACCCGGAGAGAATGAAGCTGCCGCTTATTTATTTACAAACCTTGCTTTTATTCTTATTTATAGATTTTAGCCGTGCTAATATTGG
>NW_015513011.1:4863-5152 GCF_001515645.1 Sinocyclocheilus grahami | reverse complement strand
AAATGAAAGTGGAAAGTATAAAATTAAAAACGACATAATTCAAAATGTATAAATAATACGTATTATTTATATAGTATAGTAATAATAGTAAAATAACCCTGTTTCTGTTTCCCTTCTCAGAATCGCCATCAGCACCTTTACAGACTTCCAGACGTCCACGCTGAGGCAGCGGCCCGACTCCGTCTTTCGTCAACAGCTTCATAAGCGGCATGAAAACCAACTAACTCTTCCCATGAGCACCCAACCAGCAAGCACTAACCAACTCATCAAAATGGCAGTGTGGGGTCTG
>NW_015513011.1:2531-3993 GCF_001515645.1 Sinocyclocheilus grahami | reverse complement strand
CAGAAATTGCTAGTAAATTTCACAAATAATTACAAAGAAATGGCACGTAACACATTGAATTAAACAATATTTTTTAAAAAAGGCTGAAACTGTATTTTCTTGTCTCAAATAATAAATATTTTTATGTTGCATTTAAAAATGAATGTGCTTTAAAAAAAAACAATCTTTTGTTTTTGCTTCTTTTGCACTGTAAAAACAAACAAACAGATTTTTCGAAGTTGTGAATAAAACCAAGATTATTTGAGTGTTTTACAAGAAAATATTTTAATAAGCTTTTCTACTTCAAAGTTTCATGTTCAATTCAATGTGTTACTTGCCATTTCTTAGTACTTTGTAAAATTTACGCAATTTCTGAGTGAAAATGATTTCTACACCAAATTTTTTTTCAGTGTATGACGTTCAGGGTACAAATTATGTCCTGTAATTAAGACGTGAACCCTCCTAAATGTTGTAAGACTGAGGATTGACTTCTAACAAGGCCATATTTAAATTAACATCGATAAAAAAAAATGGAGTGCGGTCCATTAAAAACTCCAGAATAATCAGTTTGGTTAACATCAAAATAAATGACCGAAGCTTCTCATTAATGTTATATTGACAGGTTCAGCCCTCGTCCCTGAACACTTCAGCTCTGTACTTACTTAAAAAGTCAGCTCCTACCCTTACAGGCTGTGAAGTCGTCTAAAAAGAGCAATGCATAGCTATCTCAGTCTTGCGTTTACAGGCAGGCGGGAGAGAGTCGATCGGAGCCCGACTGACTGCAGGAAGTGATGTGAGAGCTTCCACAGCTGACTGCCTCTATTTGTGCCTTGGGTGTTGATGAGCGGCTGTTACCAGACGGTGCCCTCAGCCGAAAATCACCACTGCCAAAAAAGGAAGACATAATGTGTTTGTGTGAAGTAAGTCTTCATCCCGGCAACTTTAATGTGTTTTTAATGCGATTCAGACATTCTCTGAGCAGTTTTTTTCGAGTGGCACTTGAACTCTCTTGTATTTTGGAAGTTAGGTGTATTTGAGTCGAAATTAGCCAGACCGGCTTTGTTAATGGGAATTTATTTCAAACCAAAGTGCTATTTGTCAGGTTTGTTTTGTTCTTTTTAGACAAATGAATATAATATGTTTTGAAGGAAGTTGGCTTAATTCGACTGGCCACGGAAAACTAAATCACAAGTTTAATACAGTAAATATAAATTATGTCTAGTTTACTTAATTTTACTGAAAATAATTAACATAAAATAAGTCCAAATGCATTAAATTAAGAGTGATTAAGCAATGATGGAGTGCAATTAATCAACTAAATTTCAAAACATATATATGATTCGATAAGATTGTTTTTATGGTTTAGAAAGATGTCTCTTCTGCTCATTAAGGCTGCATTTGTTTGATCTAAAAATACGATTAAAATTGTGAAATATTGTAATTTAAAATAGCTGTTTTCTATGTGAATATATGTTAAAATGTA